>NC_056736.1:250691574-250991574 GCF_019279795.1 Protopterus annectens | reverse complement strand
AGGGAGCACAGGGGAATCATAAGAGCAAGGAAGGTGCTTGACTGTTTCAAGGAAGCTGAAGGTGTATGGTCACATCTGCCTGACAGCAACATTCCACGAGTCAAAGTGGACAGACTACTTTATTGTTGCTTTTAGTCCATGAGATAAAGATGAGTTTACATACCTGGAAGATTTAATAAGACCATTATAACTGGTTTCTGTAATTTATTTTATGCAGAATTAAATTTATGGTTAAGATACCTTTAGCAAACTTTGTACCTCTTTTCTGTTCAACATTTCATTAATTTAGTGTGGGAACAATACATGCAGAGGAGGAGGAATGAGGTTTAAAAGAAGGCAGGATCTAAATGAGCTATATAATGTTTGACTAATAGTGGCTGGATAGATTATAAGTTATGTATAAAGTTTGCAACTAAAATTATGTCACTATGTTTTAATTTATATAAAAAGAAGTTATGTACACACCATAATGTTCTATTTGAGTTGTTGCTCTTAATTTGTCTTCAAACTGGGGGACACTTGGATCCGAGCTTCAAGCTCCTCCCCCTGCCCATAATGCCCCCATTCTCCTTCCTCCCCTTTAGATTGAGTTTGCTGTTCAGCCTAGCAACCCAACCTGACACAACGTCTTATCCCTTGGTACAATAACCCAGATAGTATCATAAGGAATGAACATTTATGCCAAAAGAAGGGCCACATCTTTTCCAGCCAGCCCGAACACCACACAGACCATATAAGGCAGGGGAAGGAGGAAGGGAAGGTTGAAGACAAATGAAGAGCAACAACTCAGATGGAACGTTATGGTGAGTACATAACTTCATTATCTGAAGTTGTTCTCTTCATTTGCTCTTCAACCTGTGGGACAGCGTCCCCAGCTACCAAACACCTGGGAAGCCCTCATGGAAGGATATTCTGTAACACAGCAGAGCCAAAGGATGCCCTACTTCTGGAGAGAAGGTCCAACTTGTAATGGGAGATAAAAGTAAGTGAAAATGTCCAGGTAGCCACAGAGCAAATTTCATCCAAGGAAACTCTGGACCAAAAGATGGCTGGAGTAGCCATAGACCTAGTAGAATGCTTCTTAACTTGACCTGCCGGGGACAGCCCTTTAGTTGAATACACCAAAAGAATACAGTAAGAAATCCAGCGAGCAATGGTGACCTTTGATAAAGGTTTCCCTAAAAAGGGTTTAGAGTAGGCAACAAAAAGTTGATCAGACTTGTGAAATGCCTTTGTCCTATGTAAGTAAAATCGTAACAGTCTATGAACATCTAGCAGATGCAATTTATACTCCCCTTTATTCTGAAAGTTCAGAAAGAAGACAGGAAGGTTGATAACCTAATTGATGTTTGATTCTGAGGCCACTTTAGGTAAAAAGGAAGGATTAGTGCGCAGAGAAACTCTGTCAACGGAAAATCATGTAAGTGGGCTTAATTGATAAGCCTAAAGCTCCGACACCCTTTTAACTGAAGTAATAGCAATTAGAAAGGCTGTCTTCCAAGACAGGTAGATCCACTGAAGCAGCAGGTTCAAAAGGGGAAGAAACCAAGGCTTGAAGGACCAAGGTAAGATCCCAAGAAGGCGTAGGGTCCTTGATTGATGGCCTAAGAAGAAAGACACCCTTCAAAAAGGCTTTGCAGAGCTTAGAAGAGGCTAGAGAAGCTGAATTATGCCCTATATGGAAGTTAGAAATAGCTGCCAACTGAACTTTTAACTGTGGAGAAACTGGCACCCTGCTGGAATATGCTTGCCAGAAACTCCAAGATAATATGAACTGGAGCAGTGAAAGGATCCAAATTGCGTTGAACTACCCAAGTGGAGAAATGTTTCTATTTACTGGAATAAATCTTTCTCATGGAAGATCTATGAGCTGCTACCAAATTCTTCTTAACAGGAGAAGATAACCCGGGAGTCCTAGCTATCATGGGAACTGGACCAGCCAAGCGGTGAGCTTCAGACTGGCCAGATCAGGATGTGGGATCCCTGAGGGATGTGAAATCACATCCGGAGCTGGATCCAACGTCCAGGGAGGACACACTACATGAGACCACAGAGAAGGTAATCATACTTGGCGAGGCCAGAAGGGGGCAATGAGGATGACTGAGCTCCATAGCCGTTAAGAGGATAAGCATAGAGAAGACTGGAGGGCCAAACATGAACTACAGCATCTCTGGGGGGCTCCCCCGGAGGGGGGATTCAGAGCGAAAAACTCGCTGCACTTCGCATTGGAAGGAGAGGTGAAGAGATTGCAGCAAGGATGACCCCACTTTAGAAAGATCTGCTTTGCTACTGAAGGATTCAGAGACCATTCGTAAGGCATCAGGATAGACCTGCTTAGCCTGTCCGCTAGAATGTTGGACCTCTCCAGAATGTGCACTGCCACCAGAAAATGGCCAGTGGAGATTGTCCACTCCCACAATCTCATGGCTTCGTGGCAAAGGGGATAAGACCTGGTTCCCCCCTGTTTGTTGACATATCAGACTACCTACATGTTTGTCTGTCTGGAGGACAATCGTCCCAAGGGGAAGACGGGTCTGAAGAACTTGCAACGCCAATAGCACTGCCCTCATCTCCAGGACACGTATATGCAACTGGGTCTCCAGAGAAGATCACGTGCCTTGGACTGTCCTTCCCAAGCAACGCCCCCCACCCACCCACCCGAGCAGGGAGGCGTCCGTGGTCACTGTGGTTAGAAGGGTGGGGAGAATAAACGGGCAACCGAGAAGAAGATCCAGGGACTGAATCTACCATAGAAGAGAATCTTTGCATGCCTGGGAGAGACGAATAGGATGTGACAGTGGTAGATCTAGAAAAGACCACCGAACTGCCAGAGTCCATTGGAGCACCCTCATATGTAACTGAGCTGTGGTGACAAGGGTGATCGTGGCCGCCATGGACCCTGATGCCCTTAAAACCAACTCTGCAGGGTGAGATGGAACTTGAAAAATGTACAAGACATGCTGTTTGAAGGAGCGAAGCCTGTCAGGTGTCAGAAAGGCCTTGGTTTGAATGGTGTCCAACTGTGCTCCAATAAAATCCAGAACTTGAACTGGTTGTAAGAGAGATTTGTTGAGATTGATGGTGATGTCCAGCTGGTGGGCGGTTCAGTTGAAAAAGTCCAGGGCTTGGCAGAGTTGATGCCTGGAGGGGGTGGAGAGGAGCCAATCGTCCAGGTACGGGAAGACCTGGAAGCCCTGCAGCCGCAGGTGAGCTGCTGCCACTGCCATCACTTTGCTGAACACTCTGGGGGCTGTGGTGAGACCAAAGGGTAGTGCTCTGAATTTGTAATGATTGGCCCCAATCCTGAAGTGGAGAAACCTCTGAGAGCGTTTGTTCATTTTGATGTGATAATACACATCTTGAAGGTCTACTGAGCACATCCAGTCGTTTTCCTGCAAAAAGGGCAGGAGAGATTGTAGTGTGATCATCTGGAATTTCATCTTGGCAACTGACAGATTCTGGGTAGTGAGATCCAGAACTGGCCTCAAGTCAACTGTTTTCTTTGGTACCAAAAAGAACCTGGAATAGATGCTTAATCCAGACTGGTCTGGGGAGATGGGATGGATGACTTTTTTCTAGCAGCTTGGAACTTTCCTGTGCTGCTGCCTCCCTTTGCGCGGGTGGAACATCCGGGAGGAACCTGACCTGGCTTGGCCTTTGAAAGAAGTGGACTGAATATCCTCTGGATATGATTCGCAACACCCACTGATCATCTGTAATTGACTCCCAGGCTGTTGGGTGTAGCGACAGTCGAACCACAACTGCCTCCAGAGACGAGTAGCCGGGCAACTCCTCAAGGTTGCTGCACGGGCCTGTCCGGGAATGGATCCCGAGACCCTTGATTCGTCGAGCCCCCTCTGCCACTAGGGCAGCATCTGTCGAATCCCCCTCTGCCTCTGCAGGAAAGTGAGTCACAAACATCCTGAGAATAACCCTGAGACTTCCAGAACCACATCTTCTTTGCCCCCCGCTGATTCCTGGAGAAGGATTGTTGAGAGGTTGAGAAGCTGATTCCCACTGCAGACAGAGTCTTCCCATCCTTCTCGCTCTGGACCAGAGTGTCACGTGCCATCTTTCCAAAGACTGTGGAATCATCATATGGGGCATTTGTGAAAGATGCCTTGAAAGGCTCTGAGAAGGTACAAATCCAGAGCCAGGCGTGACGCCTGATAGCAACGCCTGTTCCGGCCGCTCTAGCAGCAGCCTCTGTAGCATGAGAGAGTAGCCACATAGAGGTATTGGCAATGGAGGTGAGGGTGGCCATTCTGGAGGAGAAAACCTTCTTATCCTCCACCAACATGGACCCTGGAGTAGACACGGCGACCTCCTTCACTAGGTCTCACTGAAACCTAATAACGTGTGCCATATAGCTCAGTGCATGCACAGTGAATGTGAGTGAAGCGTAGACCTGGTTCAAAAAACGGTCCATCATCTTAGACTCTTGGTACGGTGGGTGAACCGTGGAGCTCTCCTTTACGAGCTCCTTCTTGGTGACTGCCGCCACCACCATGGCATCGACGGGGGGACCCTGTGACCAATGTGGCTTGCCTGTGGGGGTGCTGAGGACCTTATTGGGGTGCCTGGGAATAGGCTCCACTGTGTTGGGGTCCTTTCTCGCCTGAGATGTCACAAGATCCACCAAAGGATTCCTCGTGGGGGGGGGGGGGGACACACACCCAGGAAGTAGAGGGTCCTGTGTCAAATGTCTCCAGGAACACAACTAATCAGGATTGGGTTTTTGAACAGACCACCCCCCACGCTGTTGCAGGATCTCCATGATGTCTCCGAATGAGACATTTTCTAGGGGTGATTGGTGAGAACCCTTCCCCTTCCTCCAAGTCAGTATCTTCCATGACAGACTCCACCGGGGTGTCTATGTGCCTCCTTTTACATATACATTTTTGATGAACCTCCTCAGGAGGTTCTCTGGGAAGGACTCAAAAACATCTAGCTGCTCCCATGGGGGAGCTCCCTGGAGCAAAGAGGCAGCAGTCTGTCCTGAGGTAGCAGGATGGCGGAATCTGGACCAGAAACAGAGGGAGCCAGGACAGATTCCGAAGACGAGAGAGTCAAGGGTCTCAATGGGATCAAGAGAACTCTCTCCACCACGTCAAATGCAGATGGAGAGTGAACCACCTGAATAGGGTTTATAGACATGTCCGTAATCCTCTGGATTAATGGGGGAGCTGGAGATGAACCTCTAGGTGCCTAGACTCTGATTGGAAGCCTCTGCTCTGAAAAACTTGGAAGCGAAACCATCCCCTCTGATCCAGTGCCGAGGCTATAGCTCAGAGAGCTGGACAGATTGGAGCTCATCAGATCTGACCTGCTCAAGATAATGGCCAGCGTTGAGGTACCAGTTGGTGCCGACTCCTCGACACCGAGGGTCCTCAGATCCAAGGATTCTGAAACCAGGGTTCGGATCAGAGAAGGAGTAGTAGGTATGAAGGTGGACTGCATGCCCCCTGCTCCAGAGGGAGGGGGACAGGCAAGACTCCCATCTGTATCTGGGTGCAGATGAATCTCTGCATCATCCTGTCCACCTAGGCTTTGGAAAGGCTGCGTGTGGATATGGAGGATGAAGCCACCGACACCGGCTTACAGGGGCGGTGAGGTGATACTGATGCTGAAGTACCTCCAGCTCCGGGGAGAAACAAGGGGAATGGAGCTGGGGAGACTTGATCCTAGGAGCTCAGCAGAGCTTGGTAGGTAATCATACTGAGGATGAGCAGTAGGGAGCCGCTTCCTGGGCTTGTCCTTATGCCTGTGCTATCCCCATCCCCAGTCCTCTTGGTGGGAGGTTGAGTCCCAGAGGCTGGGGTGGAGACAGAAGTCATAGCCGGGGTAGCAGAAGAAGAGGACGCCTGGGCTCCCGAGGTAGGTGAGGGAGAAGACCTTTTAGAATAAACTTATTCCTCCTGTCGATCAATACATGGGGATTGAACCCCGTGCAGATCGAGCAGGAGGAATTGAGGTGGGCAACCCCTAGACACTCAACGCACAGAATGTGGCCATCAGCTGGGGAAAGCTTGTGCACTTTCAAAACCCACATGGTCAAGAGAGAGGCCCAAACCAAAGCAAAAACACACTCCTAGAGAAAGAACAGAAAGAAGTTTTTTTTTTTTGACCGATGCGAAATGCAGAGGGGAGGTGATAAGAAAGATAGAAAAGAGAATTGCCAGACAGAAAGAGAAACTAGAGCGGAAAATATAAACACACTTACCCAAAAAAGCTCAGAGCCAACGTATCATGATGCTTACATGAGCACGGCAAACGAGATCTGAAGGGAGGAAGACGACAGGGGCATTATGGGTAAGGCAGGAGCTCAAAGCTCGGATCAGATGCTGGAGAAATGCGGCCGAGTCAGATCCGTGCCGGACCTGTGTTCCCACAGGTTGAAGACCAAATGAAGACAACAACTTCAGATCAGGAAATTTAAAAGATGTGAAATCTTGACACTGAAGACTATTGTTTACCCAAAACATTTTTTATATCATGTTTGCAGATGGCAGCACAATGTTCTTTAATATGGCTAGAAAGCTGTCTAGTAATTTTTCCAACATAAAAGTTTGAGCAAGTGCTCCAGACCACAGTGTAGACAACAAATTTCATGTGACAGTCCAAATGCTCCTTAAAATAAATTTTTCTGTTAAAGTGTACAAAATAGTATAGAGATCCTGTAAGCATAAAATTACAGGCTATACAGTTATTGCAGGTAAACATGTCTGGAGCACTATCTTTATTTTGCAGAGGTGTTAAGTGGAAGGGAGTATCTAAATGTTCAAATGAGCTCCTCAGAGACTTTGACCTTTTGTGCAAGAAAACAAGTGTTTCCCCTAGTAGGCAGTGTAGCTCTCCACTGCTGGAAATAATGCTCCACTTCTTAGTGATGATATTTCTAATCTGAGTTGTATCTAAAGATATTGGTAAAGAGAAACTGATTATGATCTTATTGGTGCATACATATAAAATTATGACTGGTGGATGAAGGAATGTCGTTTTGTGGTGAATTGGATCCAATGGGGGTTTGGTCTCTCTAAGTGTTCCTTTTGGTTAACAGAATAAATCCACTTTTAAGAATAGGTTGGAACTTAATATGATGAGAGTTATTAACGTTAGTAAAAACTGAGTCAATCGGTTGATCCGGGTAGTTCCTGGCCCTGAACATAGCTGCAGGCTGCGTACTCTCATGAAAGAAAACTTCATTCTTACTACTAATCCTTGAAAGCCGTATGAATTGCCTTCTGACAATATAATCCTTCATAAAATGAGGGTGCATGCTCTTGTACTCTAAATAGTTATTACAGAAAGTGTCCTTATGGAAAATATTAGATGACCATGTTAAAGAATTCTTATTTAAGGTGATGAGTGTACCAGAAAATGCACTTGGAGGCCGCATTCTGACAATTTAAATGTGAGGAATGGAATGCTGTTAGTTAGGGTATCAATAACTGGTGCAGTTCTGCATCTGACCCCTTCTATACAAAAAAAAACATCATTAATGTAAAGTCTGTACAGTCTACCCTGCTGATACCCTGGCAAGTTAACTAGAGTATGTAAATTCCCATTTGGTGAGCACCAGATTGGCAAAAGCTGGGGCCATTTTAGAGCCCATAGCCGCTCCTCTAACCTGCTGATAAATCTTCCTGTTGAAGTGAAAAACATTCCCTTGGAGAACTGTGGAGATAAGCAAACATATTGTGTCTATTCTTTCAGTATTAAACACTTGTAAGTGTTCTAGGAAAGACCTAAGAAAAGCAAGTCCCTCCGTGTGTGGTACATTCATATCTAGAGCTTTGATACCCAAAGTTTTTCAAGTAAAAAGGAGTTTTCTGAATGAATGGATTCAGAGCAGAGTCAATATACTGATAAATTCTTTCTGTCTTAGTTCTTTTACTGGAGATAATATGTCTAAACAGCGGGTTTACACTGTTTTTATGCATCTTTGGAATCCCTAAAAAATTACCTAAGTTTGGGTGTGGAACTGCTAGAAATTGTGCCTCCTCCACTGAGATAAGATTACATCTTTCAAGATCTCTAAAGAGTTTGTCAATAGTCCTGAAATTTCTTTGGACTGTTTTTAGGTCAACCAGTCTGTAGTAATCACCGTTTCTTAAATCTGTCTCCAGAATGCTAACGCAGTCTGCCTGATCCATAAGGATGATACCTGGCCCTTTATCAGTACACATAATGTGCAAGCTGGTGTCTGTTTCAACTTGTTTTAAATCCTTGGACTGTTGTGGAGTCATGTTGAACCATTTACAATGACTTTTGTTAGAGAGCAGTTCCTTAAATACTTTTTCACATTGTGTTTGGAAGGTATGAAGTGTGTTGTCAAGAGGGGGCTTAAATAAGCTTTTTAACTTAGGTAAACGGGGAACTGCAGTATCAGAATGATCATCTACGGGGTCAGATGGAAGAACTTTCAAGTTTAGTTTTCTTAAGAACAAATGTAGATCAAGCAGCAGATAATAAGAAGTTATGTACCTACCATAACGTTCCATGTTAGTTGTCTTCTTCTCGCCTTCTTTCTTGCTGGATGGGTTCGGAGCCGATCCTCGGCTCCGACTCGGCCAATACTAAAAGCTCGAGAGCTAATTCCACCGGCTCGAGGCTCCCCTATATCCCACAATGCTAGGCGGTAACTACTCAGATCTCGTTTGGTAGCTATACCAAGCAATACTAGTCTCCAAAAATGGAGTAACAAGTTTCGGAAGAAGAAACACAAAGAATTCCGGTCGGTCTGTCCAGGCTTGGGGGAAGGAGGGAGGGACGCAAGAAAGAAGGCGAGAAGAAGACAACTAACATGGAACGTTATGGTAGGTACATAACTTCTTAATGTTAAGTTGTCAATCTCGCCTTCATTCTTGCTGGATGGGACCGCGTCCCTAGCACCTTATCCCGGGTGGCCTATCGGAACAGACTCTTGAGAACAGTGGAACCAAAATTGGCACGGCTTCTGGAAACCATGTCCAATTTGTAATGTGAAATGAATGTATGAGGAGAAGCCCATGTGGCTGCTGCACAGATTGAGTCTATTGGCAATCTGTCCTGAAAGGCTATGGATGTAGCTAATGCCCTGGTTGAATGAGCTCTAGGTCTTGAGAGTAATTTCTGATGTCTAATCTCATAGATGAAAGTAATTGTAGAAGTTAGCCATCTAGACAGAGATGCTTTGGTAACTGGAAGGCCCAGTCTTCCTTCTGCATATGACAGAAACAATTGATCAGATTTCCTGAGTTGTTTAGTTCTGTCTAAGTAATATCTCAGTTGGCGATGAACATCCAAAAAATGCAGCTTTTGCTCTGATCTATTTGAATAGTTAGGGAAAAAGACGGGGAGATCAATAATCTGGTTTAGGTTAATTTGAGAAGAGATTTTTGGTAAAAAGGATGGGTTTGTCCGGAGAGATACTCTGTCTTTGTGAAAAACTAGGTAAGGAGGACGACTGCAGAGGGCTTGGAGTTCTGATACTCTTTTCGCTGAAGTTATAGCTACCAGAAAAAGTGTCTTCCAGGAAAGCAATTTCAGAGAACATGAAGCCGCTGGTTCGAAGGGGGGAAGAATCAATGATGCCAGAACCAAATTTAAATCCCATTGAGGTGGAGGGTCTTTGATCGGAGGTTTGAGAGGAAATATACCTCTTAAGAAGGCCTTACAGAGCTTGTGAGCCATAATGCTGGATTCTGAAACACCCACATGAAAATTTGAAATGGCAGCCAACTGAACTCTAATGGTTGATGCAGAAGATCCTAAATGAAATAGTTCCGCCAGGAAGTCTAAAATGGACTGGATAGATGCAGTAAAAGGATCAATGTTTTTCGATGATGCCCAAAGGGAAAAACGTTTCCATTTACTAGTATAAATCTTCCGGGTAGAGGATTTATGAGAGGCTATCAATATGTCTCTGACCGAGCGAGATATTGAGGGAAGCCTGGCTAAGGTAGGAATTGGAGAAACCATGCTGTGAGGTTTAGGGAAGACAGAGATTGGTGCAGCTGACCCGAATGATGGGTAATCAGGTCTGGTACTGGGTCCAGATGCCAAGGCTGCTCCAAAAGGTAACGATGAAGAAAGGGGAACCATATCTGTCGAGACCAGTAAGGGGCAATGAGGATCATAGTCGCTCTCAATGCGATGGCTTTCTGAATTAGTTGAGGTATCAATGGAAAGGGGGGAAAAGCATACAGAAGTCCCCGGGGCCAATCGTGGACTAGAGCGTCTCTGGTGGACTGGCCTGGTAACGGGAAGAGCGTGAAGAAGTCTTGACACTTGCTGTTTTGGGGAGTAGCAAAAAGATCGCAGCAAGGATGGCCCCATCTTAGAAATACCTCTTCTAGAACTGATGTCTTTAGAGACCACTCGTGTGGCATGAGAATTGCTCTGCTCAACCTGTCTGCAATGACGTTGGATTTCCCGGGGATGTGCGTCGCTGTCAGAAAACGTTGAGAAGAGATCGCCCATTGCCAAAGTCTGAGTGCTTCTCGACATAAAGGGTATGATCTGGTTCCGCCTTGTTTGTTGATGTACCACACCACGGACATGTTGTCCGTTAGAATTGCAATAGTCCCTTTGGGAATAGAGTCATGAAGGGCTTGCAACGCTAAAAGCACTGCTCTCATCTCTAGGACATTTATGTGCAAGTGGCACTCGAAGGGTTGCCACATGCCCTGGACTGTCCTGCCCTGATAATGCCCCCCCCCACCCGATCAGGGAGGCATCTGTTGTCAACGTGGCAACTGGAGGGGGGAGAGTGAAGGGTCTTCCTTGGAGAAGTTGAGGTGACGTGACCCACCAAGATAGTTGGTTCTTGCATACTTGAGTTATCAGTATGGTATGGGACATTGGGAGACGATGAAAGGACCATTGGGTAAAGAGCATCCACTGGAGGATCCTCATGTAAAGGCGAGCTAAGGGGAGAAGAGGAATAGCTGCCGCCATGAGTCCTAGTACCTTTAACACCAGTCTGGCTTTGACTTTGACCAAATGCAACAGAAGGGATACTTTGTTTCGAATGTCTAAAACCCTCTGCTCTGTGAGTGTTGCTGAAAGGGTCTGCGTATCTAATTTGGCGCCTATGAAAGTAATAGACTGAGAAGGCGACAAGGCAGATTTTTCGAAATTTATTGAGATGCCTAGAGCTTGACAGGTTTGCATGGTGAAATTTCTGGATAGTAGAAGCTGATGCCTGGTGGTGGCCGTAACGAGCCAATCGTCCAGATATGGAAACACCTGGAATCCCTGGCGTCTCAAGTGAGCCGTGACCACTGCCATGCATTTGGTGAACACCCGGGGGGGCTGTAGTGAGACCAAAGGGCAGGGCTCTGAACTGGTAGTGACTGGCTCCCAGCCTGAAGCGGAGATATCTCCTGGAGCGTCGGTTCATTTTGATGTGATAGTACGCATCCTGAAGATCTATCGAGCACATCCAATTGTCCTGACCCAAAAAGGGTAGGATGGACTGTAGCGTGACCATCCGGAATTTTGTTTTCTTGACAAACTTGTTTAAATGGCTGAGATCTAGAATGGGCCTCCAGTCCCCTGTTTTTTTTGGTACCAAAAAGAATTTGGAGTAGATTCCGGATCCTTGCTGGTCTGCTGGGACTGGTTGGATGACTCTTTTTAATAGCAGCTTTGAGACTTCCAATGCTGCTTTTTCCCTTAGACCGGGTGGAACATCTGGAAGGGATTTTTTTGGTTGAGTTGGAATGTGAATAAAGGGAATTTTGTAACCCTCGGATATGATCGACTGTACCCATTTGTCTTGTGTTAGGGAAAGCCAGGCTTCTGGGTACAGTGATAATCTTCCCGACTGCCTCCAGGCGGACAGCCGGGCAGCCCCTCAGGGGTGCTGAAAGGGTTTGTCAGAGAACACCTCTCTGCTACCCTGGTTTTGCGGACCTCCTCTGCCTCTGGGGCGGCGTCGATGATTGTTCCCCCCTCTGCCTCTAGAGGGGAATCGGCCTGTGCGTCAGATGAGACTCCCTGAGATTGTTTTCGAAACCACATCTTCCCTCCCCTCTGACCTTTGGGATAGGGTCCAGAAGGGGTGGAAAAACGGACTCCTACGGCAGAGAGAGTCTTACCTTCCACCTCGCACCTGGTCAATGTATCCTTCCACCTGTGGACCAAACAAAGATGATCCGTCAAAGGGGGAGTTGGTGAAGGACGCCTTGAAAGGGTCCGCAAAGTTGCACAGTCGCATCCAGGCGTGCCTTCGTAAGGCAATGCCTGTGCCTGCAGATCTACTCGCTCCATCTGCTGCGTATGAAACCAGTCGCATGGAGGAGTTCACTATTGAATTTAGGGTTGCCAACTGGGAGTTCATTGTGTCTTTGAACCCCTCAGTTGTAGGATCCTTCATCAGTTCACCCATATCCTTGAGTAAATCTCTTTGGAGACGGGTGAAGTGGCATAAGTAGTTCAGCAACCGCATAGAAAAGGTCGCTGACGAAAACATCCGCTTGCCTACCTGTCCATGGTCCTAGATTCTTTATTAGGAGGATGGACAGGAACAGAAGGATCAGCTAGTTCCTTCTTTGTGGCCGCAGCCACCACCATGGCATCAACCGGGACACCTTTGGAGAGAAACTGTTTGTCTGAGGGAGCAGTGATAAATTTGGATGGTCTCCTCGGGGTGGGTTCCACTGAGTAAGGAGCCGTCCAAGCCTTCCTTGCCACCACTTCCATAAGGGGGGGTCAAAGGGAGGGGACACCCAGGAGGTAGAAGGGCGAGAACCAAACGCCTCAAGATACACTGACTCATCCTCCGAAGGATTAAGGGCTGGCCAATTTCCCCTCTGTTTGAGTATTTCTAGGATGTCCGCAAAGGAGACATCCTCAGAGGGGGAACGGGGGGACCCTTCGGATTCCTCCAAGTCAGTGTCAGAGGTGATAGACTCAGGGGAGTCAATGTGCTTCCTCTTGCACTGCCTCTTCCTAGGGGGATCTCCTGCAGGGTCAGGAGAGACCTCGGAAGAGGAGGAAATTCCCAATGGGGAAACTTGAGGAGATGGTTCTCTACGGTGTGAGACAAGGGGGTGAGCAGAAATCTCCGCAGGCACTGTAGAAGGAGGAGCTGATGGAACCGACTGCGGGGCAGAACCCGGTTCTAGCACGCTCCGCATGACCTCGAAGGCATCCCTGTCAGGCAAGGTCCGAGGCCCTCGCTCCGAAGAGACAAGGACCCCTCCCGACACCGACAGAGACGGCTCCGAAGCCGATGTCGGAGCCGAACTCACCAGCGCCAAAGCCCCGAGAGGGAGAGCGGGGTCGGACAAGGGTCCGATGCCACTCGCCCCCTCGGAGCTGACGAGGGAAGCCCGGCGCCGAGATCCCTCCAAAGAGGAGATCGGAGCAGACGACGGAGCCGAAAACGATGGTATCGGATCCGACGCACCGACAGTGATGAGTCCAACAAGCCTTGGCTCCGAACTCGAAGGAGTCGGAGGAGGAATGAAATGAGGGACGGGAATAGCCAACGACTGATGAGTCGGGCTATGGAGCATTTGGGCCAGTGCCTCGGACTTAAGAAGTCTACTCACCACCCTCTGCAAGTCATGGTCTGACAACCTGGAAGACCGAGAGGAATGTGATTTGTGACTCCGCTCCGAAAGGAGAGGAGATCCTGGTGCCGAGTGTACGGAACCGATTGAAGGGGACCTGGATCTCTTCCTGTAAGATGGCTCTGATAATGGTATCGGAGCCGATGGGGACTTGCTAGCTTCGGCTCCAGCCGGAGCCGAAGTAATAGTAAAGGTAGATCCTATGGAAGGGGATCTCGATCTTTTTTTAGAATGTGGCTCCGATAGTATCGGAGCCGATGAAGCCTTAACAGCCTCGGCTCCAGCCGGAGCCGAGGTAATAGTTTGAGGCCCAAAAACATCGGCTCCGGCCGGAGCCGATGTCGGAACCTGCTTCGACATTTGTACAGTCGACTCAGGAGCAGGAGTCGACTGTTTTGAAGCCTTTGAAGGTTTTCCCGAACTGGACTGAGTCAGGGGGCCTTCAGGCTTTAACAAACCCCTTAAAATGAGTTTGTTCTTGCGCTCCTGCAGGACTCGAGGGCTGAAACCATGGCAGACAGCACATGAGTCCTGCAGGTGCACAGGCCCCAGGCAATACACACAAGAAGTGTGACCGTCTGTCAGAGACATTTTCTGACAGCATGAGTCACACTTCTTGAAGCCTGAGACCTTTTCTTTAGACATTGAAGGAAAATGCCTGACAACAGTAAAAACACAGACACACCCTGACACAAAAGTTATTTAGCTAATAACTAAAGGCTAAAAGCCACAGACACACACACACACACACACACACACACACACACACACACACACACACACACACACACACACACACACACACAAAAGCCCTTATTAACAAAAAAAAACAAGAAGACTAAATTAGTCACTAGACTGGGAGAAGGGAAGGGCCGAAGGCCTAAAGATAAGGGGAGAAGGGGAAAAAAATACTCGACAAAAAAAAGGTCGAGAGATCTAAATATTTAAAACAAACTAAACGGGCTATATTTAAACAACAAAAAAGAGTTTTGGAAGTACCAAAAAGGTAAAAGTTAAACTGACCTGCCTGAGCCGGTAGAAGAGCACCTCGTAAGCTATAGCGGCAAACGAGATCTGAGTAGTTACCGCCTAGCATTGTGGGATATAGGGGAGCCTCGAGCCGGTGGAATTAGCTCTCGAGCTTTTAGTATTGGCCGAGTCGGAGCCGAGGATCGGCTCCGAACCCATCCAGCAAGAATGAAGGCGAGATTGACAACTTAACATTATAGATTAGCCCATTGGGCAGGAATGAAGGTAAAACCCATGTTAATCACTTGCAGAATGTCAGAGGAAAAAGTTCTGTTAGTGAGATTAAACACCGCAGTGACTGTAGATGGACAGGCTGAAGTGGAGTTAATGAAAGATGTGATGCTTGTGACAGTAGTAGTTTCTGTTAATTGATTCTGCGTGGTCTCCCTCTCCCTCTCGGAGACTGGTCAGTTGAATTCCTAGCTGCAAACATCCGTGTCCTGCCTGCTTCACCCCTCCCTCTCCCTCTGCCATTCATTGTTGGAGATGAGAGTCTGGGACTCTGTTCCACTTGCTGTAAAAAAAAAAATGGTCATGGGCATTAAAAGAGTCTGTATCAGCATGTGTCATCCCTGGTGAAATGGGGTAAAACAAATGCTGGTGCAGGAGTATTCAGTTGGTTACCAGGGGTGGAAGGAGGTGGGGAGAGAGGAGGAATTGGTGGAAAAACCAAACTAGCATCTCGCTGATAAGTGTTATACTGGTTTATGAACTGAGGCTCCCGCAATGTGTTATTTGAATTGTGATGGTTATTGTGGCCATGACGAAAAGCAGTCCTAGCAAACACATCTGTTTTAAGAGGGTATGCTTGTTGTGAGCTGTATTATGCCATATCTCATTGTAATTTACGTTTTTTATGGTTAACAACCGTTGCGATGTGCCTCACGATCCTGGGGTGAATTCCAAACATATGTTGAAACTGCTGCAAATCAGGGTGTTGGATAATGGATGAGTGTAATTTCAATATTTCAAGCTTAAGTTCCTCAAGTTGGGAATTATTGTGTTTAAGAAGGATTCTGATCACTTGGAGACCTGCTTCATTGAAAACATTAACCAGGTCAGTGTAAAGAGCTGATTGTCTGGTTGTTTGGTTAGGTAAACGTGACAAATGCAGTCCTTGTGGCACTATTTTATGGTGCAGGCAAGTAAATACATAAAAATTGTCCAATACGATATTTTTAAATGGAATAAGCAGTCTTTCAAGTTTAAAGAGTACATTTTTGCAGGAATTCGTTTGTGGATTAGAAGTTGTTGAGGTGTGATCAGGATTAATCCTATCTCGATGTGTCTGATCTGTAAGAAAAGGGTTGCTCTGTTCATGTATGTTAAGTAGGTCCAAAGTTTGTTTTTTTAAAAGTTGGTATTCAGAAAAATGGTTATTCAAAAGGTGACCTGTTTGTGGGTTCACTGGGATACCACTTACTGGAGACAGAATGCTGCTCTGTGCTAATAATTAATTCGTATGTTATACATCCTCGCTGCGGAGATGTCATATCACGTATCGACAATAATAATTCAGGTGGGACTGTGTGAGTTGATAGGTACTCCAAAGCAACAGACAGTGGTGTGAGGTTAAATAAAAGTTGACTACTAAAGCCAGGGTCGACTGGGATATCTTTGGCCATGGATAAACACAGAGAGATACTAAATTTCCGAAGAAACTTCAAAAGAACTTCACATTCATCAAGATTGCAGTAAAATAATAAAAGAGGTAAGAAGATCCCAATGGAGACAAGTATTGAGCGCTTCCGTTCTTTACTGATCACAACTTCTTCAGAATGAAATAACTTAGTGCAGTCTTCTGTATAAATTTATTCAGCAAGTCACAAACTAAGAGTTCAACAATTCAAAAACAGTAAGACATTTGTTTGAAAACAGACAGAATAACCAATTTACACTTCAGCTATAAAATAAGAACCCTCCAGTAAGGCTCCTGTAATAGTGACAAAGTGGGTGTGTCTGTTAGAAAATTAACTATACCATCTCAAGGTGCATTTTACATTAAGGGGATTTGGTTCCTTAACTTCGAGTAGTATGTCACAGTCCTCATAAAAGGTGTGAAGTTGTTCTAAAATAAAAAAAAATTGAAACCGGAAAACTGCAGGCAAACAGTACTGTGTTCACCTAAAGCAGTGCTGTTGTCTGAATGCCCTTAAATGTTCTTTGATTCGGTCTGACAACATTCAACAAGTTTTACCATCGTAAAATGAGACAAGTACTACAAACTGCAGCATAAACTACAAATGAACTACGACAGTCATAGTATTTTTTAAAATTAATCTTGTATGAGCAGTGAGTGTAACAAAAAGCATTTCCAGTTAAAATGGAAATGCATGCCACGTAATTTCCAATGTGAACATACCCTGAGGTTTAATGACACCTGGAATGCTTCCTGTCAGAAAGGGTTGATCTCTGTTCTTAAAAGCCACTTTTAGAATCTTAGTCCTTTTAAAGGAAAAAAAAAGGACAGGAGAGACTCCTAGCTTCACACTTAAACTGCTACTACTAGAAAAAGAAGTTATGTACTCACCATAATGTTCCATGCGAGTTGTTTATCTCGCCTTTATTCTCACTGATGGGTTCGGAGCCGATCCTCAGCTCCAACACAGCCGATAGAAAAGCTCAAGGTTTGCCAGTAGCTCGAGACTAAGCCCCTTGTCCCACAATGCACTGCTGGAATTACCTCAGATCTTGTTTGCTGCGAGTATATATATATATATATATATATATATATATATATATATATATATATATATATATATATCCCCTTTTATTTTTTTCTTTTTCTACAAGGAAGCACTTCCCAAAGGGGAAGAAGTATTGAATAACCAGGATGGTACTAGCCTCTAAGTCAACTGTCAGCCAGGAAGGGGAAGGAGGGAGGGACGTGAGAATAAAGGCGAGATAAACAACTCACATGGAACATTATGGTGAGTACATAACTTCTTTATGTGAAGTTGTTACATCTCGCCGTTTGTTCTCACTGATGAGTAGCGTCCCTAGCACCCTCAATCTTGGGTGGCTCATGGAAGTACGTTTTTCAGTACCGTGGAACCAAAGGAAGACCTGTCCCTAGAAGCCTTATCTACTTTGTAATGCGTGATAAAGATATGAGGCTTAGACCAAGTGGCTGCAGCACAAATATTGTCAAGGGGCAATTTAGCTTGAAAGGCAGAAGACATAGAAACGGCACTGGTAGAATGAGCCTTAGGTTTGTGTGTCAATGGCATGTTTGCATTCGCATAAACAAAGGATATACAATCTGATAACCACTTAGATAGGTTTGTTTTAGCCACTGGATTACCTTTTCTGGCCTCCGAAAAGGATACAAAAAGTTGATCTGATTTTCTAATATCCTTAGTTCTATCAAGGTAAAATCTGAGCTGTCTGTGTACATCAAGTTTGTGCAGCATGTATTCCAATTTGTTAGAGTGGTTAGGAAAAAAGACTGGCAACTCAATGACCTGATTGATGCTGGATTCAGAACAGACTTTAGGCAAAAAGGAGGGGTTTGTTCTGAGAGATACTCTATCAGCATGGAAAATCATGTAAGGAGGTCTGATAGATAATGCTTGAAGTTCTGACACTCTGCGGGCAGAAGTAATGGCTACTAGAAATATAGTCTTCTAGGACAAATATTTGAGATTACAAGAAGATGCTGGTTTGAAGGGGGGGGAGAATTATATGAGACAGCATAAAATTTAAATTCCATGGAGAATAAGGGATTTTGACTGGAGGTCTCATGTGAAAAGCACCTTTAAGAAAAGCCTTAGATAACTGGCCCATAATGTTCAACCCATCGAATCCAAGGTGGAAATATGATATGGCGGCTAACTGGACTCGAACTGTGGTAGCTGCTGCTCCTTCCTTAAAAATCTTTGTCAAAAATTCTAAAATGGATGATAAAGGAGCTCGGAAAGGGTCGATTTTCTGTATATTGGCCCAAATTGAGAACCTGTTCCACTTACTGCAGTATAGTTTCCTGGTGGATGGCTTGTGAGAAGACAAAAGGATTTGTCTTGTATCATCTGAGAGTGAATGAAGCCTGGCAATTAGGGGAAGTGGATTAGCCAAGCAGGATGGAGGTCCCCTGACGGGTGTGTCAGAAGGTCCGGAACTGGGTCCAGGATCCATGGATCCTCCAGCAGACGACAGTGAAGGAAGGGGAACCAAATCTGTCGAGGCCAGTAGGGGGCTATGAGGATAACTGTCCTTCCTAGAGATTTTGCTTTCTGTAAAACCTTGGGTATCAATGGAATACGTGGAAATGCATATAGGAGACCTGGAGGCCAATCGTGTACGAGTGCATCTCTCGGGGAATGTCCTGGAGGTGGTATTAGGGCAAAGTAGCTTCTGCATTTGGTATTGATGTGACTGGCAAAGAGGTTGCAGCAAGGCTGGCCCATTTGCGGAAAATCAAATCCGCAACTCGTTAGTTGAGAGACCACTCGTGAGGCAAGAGTATTGCCCTGCTCAGCTTGTCCGCTATCCCGTTGGATTTCCCCGGGATGTGCGTTGCTATCAGAAAACGGTGGGATGACACAGCCCATTGCCATACCCTGAGGGCTTCTCAACAAAGGGTGTAAGACTTGGTTCCGCCTTGTTTGTTCAAGTACCAGACCACTGACATGTTGTCCATCTGAATTGCAATTGTTCCTAGAGGAAGTGAGTTCTGAAAGTACTGCAATGCCAGAAGTACCGCTCTCAACTCCAGAACATTGATATGCAGATGTGACTCTTGATCCGTCCATGTGCCTTGGGCAGTCTTTCCCTGAGAATGCCCCCCACCCCCACCCTATCAGGGAAACGTCCATGGTCACAATGGCTACTGGGGGGGCAAAGGGTCTTCCGATTGTGACATGAAGAGACATCAACCACCACCAAAGGTCTCTCTTGCAAGAATCTGTGATGAGAATCATATGGTGCATCGGTAGTTGTTGGTAAGACCACTGAGCAAAAAAGAGCCATTGAAGGATTCGCATATGCATCCTTGCGAGTGGTACAGCCAGGATTGCTGCCACCATCAGACCTAGCACCTTCAAGGCCTCTGCTGCTGTAGCTTTGTTCTTTGACACCAGTGAGATGACGTGTTGGCAAAGAAGTGTGACTCTTTCGATTGGAAGACGTAGAATGGTGGTTGAGGTATCTAACTCTGCTCCTACAAAAATAGTATGCTGCGATGGTGATAAGGCAGACTTTTCGAAGTTGATTGTAATGCCTAACTGATAGCAGAGTGTCAGAGTATATTGTGTTGCCTGAGTCAATTGATGCCTGGTGGTAGCGGTGAGGAGCCGATCGTCTAGGTATGGAAACACCTGGAATCCTAGACACCTCAGGTGAGCTGTGACCACTGCCATGCATTTGGTGAACACTCTGGGGGCTGTAGTGAGACCAAAGGGCAGGGCTCGAAACTGGTAATGACTGCCTCCCAGCCGAAAACGCAGGTGATCCCTGGAGCATCTAGTCATCTTTATGTGATAGTACGCATCCTTGAGATCTATGGAGCACATCCAACTGTCTTTCCCTACGAAGGGAAGAATGGACTGAAGCGTGACCATTCGGAACTCCTCTTTCTTTACGAATTGGTTAAGTCTGCTGAGGTCCAAGATAGGTCTCCAGTCCCCTGTTTTCTTTGGGACCAAAAAGAATCTTGAGTAAGTTCCGAATCCAAGTTGGTCTGCTGGGACTGGTCGGATGACTCTTTTTTTCTAGCAATTTTTGGACCTCTACGATTGCTTGTTCCCTAAGACTGGGTGGAACATTTGGGATTCTGTTTACAGGAGTGGGAGGGGAAGAGAACGGTATGAAATATCCCCTGGAAATGATGCTTTGTACCCATGTATCTGATGTTAAGTTTAGCCAGGCTTCTGGGTACAAAGATAAGCGACCCCCCCGACTGCCTCCAGAGCTGGACAGCCGGGCCTCCTTTCAGGAGCACTGGTAGGGCTGACCAGGGAACTGGCTTCTGTCATCCTGTTGCTGCGGACCCCCTCTGTCGTGCGGGTGGCATCTTCCGTTATAACCCCCTCCTCTGCCTCTAGAGGGGGTTTCTCCACGTGTGTCCTGAAAAGCTCCCTGTGCTTTTTGGAACCACATTTTCCCGCTCTTAGGGCCCTTGGTATAGGGCCAAGTAGGGGTAGAAAAACAGACTCCAACGGCAGAATGGGTCTTGCCTTCCTGCTCACACCTGGTTAAAGTTTCCTTTACTTTAGGCCCAAACAGGGATGTGCCATCAAATGGGGTGTAGATAAAGACTTAAAGGGCTCCGCAAAGGAACAGAGACGCATTCAGGCTTGTCTCCGTAGAGCAATGCCTGAACTAGCAGCTCTACTCGAACCATCAGTTGCATAATATATGAGACGCATGGACAAGTTCACAACCGAGTTTAGGGTAGTGAGGTGTGTGTTGACTTTGTCGGCAACCCCTGCAGCTACCGTACCCTGGAGAGTATCTCCTAGCTCTTTCAGGAGATCTCTTTGCAGTCTCGTGAAATGGGTTAAATAGTTCAGCGATCGCAGAGAAAAAGTCGCTGAACTAAACATGCGTTTCCCATATCTATCCATGATCCTAGAATCTCTGTTAGGAGGATGGATAGATGCGGATGTTTCAGACACTTCCTTTTTGGTGGCTGCACCTACCACCATGGCTTCGACTGGCATTCCTTTGGTCAAAAAGGCTTTGTCCACTGGGGCAGAGATGAACTTATTCGGCTTCCGAGGGACAGGTTCCATGGCCTCTGGTGACTCCCACACCTTATGAGAGATCAGCTCCATGAATTCGTCGTAAGGCAGAGACACCCAAGAAGTGGAAGGTTGAGACCCAAAAGCCTTCAAGAGCACTGACTTGTCCTCAGTAGGGGGTTTGGACTGCCAATCGCCCCTCTGACTCAGGCTCTCTAATATCTCCACAAAGGAGATATCTTCAGAGGGGGATCAAGGGGACTCTTCTGACTCATCCAAGTCAGTGGCTGATGTCAAAGACTCCTGTGGGGAGTCCAAGAGCCTCCTCTTGCACAGTCTGCTCCTGGGTATCTCCTCAGTGGGGAGATCTGGGGAGGTCTCGGAAGAACAGGGGATGCCCTGTGGAGCTACTTGAGGCTCACGGTCTCTACGCTTAGGGGGACCGGTAGACATAGAAGCGGACACAGGAGCTTGAGGGGAGAAGGAATCCCAAACTGATGCCGACGATGTCTTAAGAGAGAGGACTCTCCTCATGGCATCGAAAGCACCATGGCTCCGACGAGAAGGGGTAGACGGATCTGGAGGGACCATCCGATCCTCCCGCACCGAAACCATGGGCTCCGAGCCTGAGGTAAAAGCAGAGCTCATCCGAGCCGAAGCCCCGAGAGGAAAAGTCGGCACTGACAAATCGGTCCGACTATCCCCCCTGGACCCGACAGGAGAGTGTCTGCTCCTAGCATCCTTGGTCGGCACCGAGGACGTCCGAGTAAATGGAACCGATAACACCAGAGTGGGTCTCGGTTCCATAGGTTCGACAACTATCGGTTTGGGCTCCTTCGGCTCCGAGAGTCCAGTACGGCTCAGAGGAGTAGTCAAGTCCGGTTCAATGGTCTTCGGCTCCGACGAAATGGTCGGGGCCGACAACAATTTAGCAAGTCCTGGTGCCCATAGAATCTTCTGCACTAGCCGATCCATATCCATATCTGAGAGGCTGACTGAAGACTTCGAGGAATGCACCGAAAATGCTGACTGGAGCAGAGGAGATGAGGGAACCTCAGAGACCGGCTCCAAGACTGCGAGCTGGCTACGAACCAAAGGGACACTCGGTTCCGAGGACTGTGGAACCGATGACCCTGTACCCTCTAATCTTTTTGCCTTCTTAGTAAGTTTAGAATCTGCTGAAGATTTAGAAGATTTTGAAGAAGTGCTGGCACCTTCCTGGCTACCCAACACCTCAGAGAAAGTATGCTACAGCAACCCCCTATCAATGAGTTTTCTCCTTCTCTCTAAGAGTACCCTAGAGGAAAAAGAGTGGCAAATACTGCAAGAGTCTTGGAGGTGTTTAGCCCGCAGACAGTAAACACATTGGACATGCCCGTCAGTGACAGACATTTTCTGTCCACAATCTGTACATTTCTTAAACCCCGATTTGGGATGAGACTTTTCCCTCTCATCTGACATGTTTGAAACACGCACACCACAAAATTAACCTGTAGAGGTTAAATACAGGGCTAACTAGGCCCACACTAAAAAAAAAAAAAAAAAACTAATAACAAGAAGAAAATTGTTAAATCTAAATAGGGCTAACAAAAGGCCCAACACTAAGAAACTAAGCCAACACAGGGCACTATCTACTACAATCTAATCTACTTATAACTATAGTATTTTAACGAGAAACACACACACACACACACACACACACACACACACACACACACACACACACACACACACTAAATAAAGAATAATCTATCAAAAAGAAGGAGAAAGAATTTTTTTAAACTTGCGATTTAGCAAAAAATGGTCCGAGCTGACTGGATCGCCGAGATCTCTCTTGCCGCGGCAAACTAAATCTGAGGTAACTCCAGCAGTGCATTGTGGGATAAGGGGCTTGGTCTCGAGCTACTGGCAAACCTTCAGCTTTGTTATTGGCCATGTCCGAGCCAAGGATCGGCTCCGAACCCATCTGTGAGAATAAACGGTGAGATTTAACAACTTCACGTATAATGTTCCAGTTATTCGAATCAATGTTGTGGATCACAAACATGTCCCGGCTAATAGGTAGTGGGAAACTCAGGAATCTGTCTGTGTGCTTGGCTGCTTGAAACCTGTGTGTCAAACCCATACTTAAGAATAGCTTTGCATTTAGTATGTCTTGCTGCAGCAACTTCATCATATACAACCACCACCACTTTCAACACTTAAACACTCATACTTTCACTTACCTACCGTAACCCACACCTAAAACTTCCAAACATACTCACATACACTCCAATACCTACTCAAAACCCTTAAAAATATATTCACTTACCTCAATCTCCAGCCAAATCCACACACCAAACTGTACCCCAGGCACACAGTACATCCCACATCAAGTACCGAAACACCATAACCGCGACTTCGACATTTCTGAATTTGCAGTTATGAAGTTTTGGTATTTAGAAGATTCGACTTTATGGTCTCGAAATACTGAAATTCGATATTTCAGTATTTCGAGATTATGAAGTGAAACCACATATATATATATATATATATATATATATATATATATATATATATATATATTCACATATGTACACACACACACACACACACACACACACACACACACACACACGCACGCACACACAAACACACATATATATATATTTATAGGCATAAAACTTCTACAGCTATAGGGAAAAACAACACCAGAACCAGTAAATGAGCGCACTTTTGTTCTTTTAATATGTAAGAACTTCTTCAGAAATAAGAAGGTACAAAGGAAATCAGAAATATACACTTAATTTCGTAAATATGGCAATAAAGCAGTAAAACAGTAACTGAATAAAGGAACATTATGGGGCTGTCAGAAGTTCTGACTCTCGAGATGCGCTAGCTAGACATTCGTTGACTTGTACTAATTTGAAATACTTCTGTTTTTAGTATTACATCAAGTTGAACTGGTTTTGGTTGTTATGCTATACTTCTGGAGGTTAGGGAACTCAGATGGCAGCTTTTGCTGGGAGCAGATTCAGCTCCTGGTTTGAATGACAACATCAGTTTAAAATGTGCTTTGAAATGGTTTACATGAGTTCACATGACAGACTCGCTTTTCACTAGTTTGCTTTACACTGTACATGGTTTTTCAGGTCACTTCATTACCTTATTATGATATGTTATTTCATTGGCTGTTACTATTTTACGTTTTATTGCCATATGAGGACATGGAGTGTATATTTACTGATTTTCTTTGTACCTTCTTATTTCTGAAGAAGTTCTTACATATTAAAAGAATGAAAGCGTGCTCAATTACTGGTTCTGGTGTTGTTTCATCCTATAGCTGTGAAAGTTTTTTCCCAGTGTAAAGTTCTTTCTTTCGTTTTGCAGCTTATCGGTATAAATATATATATATATATATATATATATATATATATATATATATATATATATATATATACATATAGATAGATATATAGATATATATATATATATATATATATATATATATATATATACACACACAGACACACACACACACATATATATATATATATATATATATATATATATATATATATATACACAAACATATAAATATATGTATGTATATACATGTTTTCATATATATATATATATATATATATATATATATATATATATATATATATATATATATATATTCAGATCTACTTTTCTTCATCAAAATTACACTTGTTCGAAAAAGAAAAGTAGACCCCCACTTCAGCAAAAGTGCACTTCAACGAAACTGCACTTTTGCTGAAGTATAGTCGCAGGATCGGCTAACACAAACAAAAAACACAGAAAAAAAACATCTTTTGCTTATTCCCACTGTACCACGATCTCAGCACTAGTTTGCTTAGTTGTACATCAACACTAAACATTGATGTACAACTAAGATTACATGCAAATTGCATGTTTTTATTACTTCTTTTTTGTTTTTTTTCTTTTATTTTTATCTTCACATGAAAGTGCATTTTTGACAAAATCCACTTTTGCGGAAGTGCACTCGTGAAAAAGAAGTTATGTCTTACCATAATGTTCCATGTGAGTTGTTGATCTTCTTCCAGTCATCACTGATAGGTTTGGTTCCGAGCCCTCGGAACCGAGTCGGCCTAATACCAAGCTCGCTTACACCAAAAACTCTTGAGCTAAGCTGCTACCCACAATGCCGTTCTCCCAGTTACCTCAAATCGAGTTTGCATGCAACATATAGAAGAAAAAATAGAAAACAGAGGCCATTTCTGCGCAGAACCCCTGAAACACCACAAGGACCCAGAAGATCCACCAGGAACTTTTGGTGGTGGACGGTGGGAGGGTGTGATGATTGGAAGAAGATCAACAACTCAGATGGAACGTTGTGGTAAGACATAACTTCTTTATCTGAAGTTGTTAATCTTCTTCCTATTCATCACTGATGGGACAGAATCCCAAGCTACTTGGATAACCTGGGTGGCCCTTATGGAAGAACATTCCTAAGAACTATTGAGCCGAAGGCCGCTCTTCCCCTGGAGACCAAATCCAATTTGTAATGTTTGATAAAGGTATGGGGTTTAGTCCAAATGGCTGCTGCACAAATGTCATACATGGAAGCCCTGGAGTGAAAGGCAACTGAAGTTGCGATGGCCCTGGTTGAATGACCTTTGATTTGAACAGGTTTAGATTAATTCGCAAGGGAATATGAAAAGGTAATGCAATTTCTGAACCATTTTGATAAAATAACTTTTGATACAGCACATCCCATTCTAGGACCAGAGAAGGAAATTAAAAGTTGGTCTGACATGTGGAAGGACTTAGTCCTGTTCAAGTAAAAATGTAGTTGTCTATGTACATCCAATGAATGAAGGCAGTATTCTCCCTTGTTGGAATAACTTGGGAAAAACAAAGGAAGCTCAATGGACTGGTAATAGAGAAATCAGAAACTACTTTGGGAAGAAAGGATGGGTTAGTACGAAGGGATACTCTGTCCTTATGGAAGATTAGATTTGGACTCTTAATGCATAAGGCTTGTAACTCAGAAATCCGTCTGGCTGATCTGACCGCTAACAAAAACAAAGATTTCCATGACAGGAATTTTAGATCACATGTCGCAGCAGGCTTGAAGGGGGGTAGAGAGGGAGACTGTAGAACCCGAGAGAGATTCCATGTCTCTACAGGTTGCCTGATAGGAGGTCTGCTATGGAAAACTCCCTTGAGAAAGGTCTTACAAAGTTGGGTGGGGATAAGAGGGATGCCATCCGAACGGTTATGGAAATTGGAAATAGCTGCTAAATGGACTCAAATGGTAGAAGCTGATGCCCCATTGTCAAACAGCTCAGAGAGATACTAGAGTATAGCAGCTGTAGGAGTTGAAAAAGGATCTAGTATCTCATTATTAGACCAGATAGCAAATCTTTTCCACTTGTCTCTAGAGTTTTCTGGTGGATGGTTTATGGGAGGCCAGAATAATATTGTGGACAGGTGAGGAAAGGGTTTCCTGCCTGGCGACTAATGGAAGTGGAGAAACCAAGCTGTCAGCTTGAGAGTGGACAGATTTGGGGAAGTCAGTCCTTGTGGGTGAGATATCAGGTCCTGACGAGTGTCCAGGATCCAAGGAGGTTGTTAACAGGTGAGGTTGGAGGAAGGGAGACCACACTTGTCGAGGCCAGAAAGGGGCAATGAAGATTACTTTGCATCTCAACCAGATTGCTTTCTTTAGAAATAGGGGTATCAAGGGAATCGGAGGATAAGCATCGAGGAGACCCGTGTGCCAATCATGAGTCAAAGCGTCTCTCGGTGATTCCCGTCTGGGGGAAAGAGGGCAAAGTAGCTACTGCATTTTTTGTTTGACAGGGAAGCAAAAAGACCGCAGTAAGGCTGGCCCCAATGGCTGAAGATTTCTGCCATCACGTTCGGGTTGAGAGACCACTTGTGTGGACGGAGGATGCATCTGCTCAGCCTGTCCGCAATCACATTGGAACTCCCCAGGATATGCATTACAATTAGAAAGCAGTTGGAAGCTATCGCCCAATACCAAATTCTCATGGCCTCGTGACATAGGGGCTAGGATTTGGTCCCTCCCTGTTTGTTTATGTACCAGACGACAAACACATTGTCCGACTGGATTGCAATCATTCCCGACGGAAGGAGTGGATGAAGTGCCTGCAACGCTAACAGCACCGCTTTTAACTCCAGGAAGTTGATATGCAAGTTGACCTCCAAGCTGGACCATGTGCCTTGGACTGCCCCCCCCCCCCCTATCAGGGAAGCGTCCGTGGTCGCCGTGGCATTGGGTTGGGGAGTCTGGAAGGGGCAGCGCCAAAGGATTTCATCTGTCCTCTTTCACCAGAGGAGATCTTGCTTGCAAGAATTGGTGATGAGGATCTGTGAGTTTAGAGAATGGAGGTTGGATACCCACTGGTACAAAAGGAGCCATTGTAACAGTCTCATATGCAATCTAGCCAGGAGAACAATCGGGATGGCTGCTGCCATAGACCCCAGAGCTTGTAGAACTTCCCTTGCAGACACCTTCCTTCGACCGAGTATCACTTGTACTTGTAATCTTAATCTCTGAAGTCTGTGAGAAGGGAGAGAGACTTGCCTTGAGTATTGAATATTGCTCCTATGAATTCCAACTGTTGGGCAGGATGAAGGTTGGATTTTTCCCAGTGTATTGTGATGCCTAGAAACTCTGCAAGTGCTTGAGTGCAGCGGAGGGCCATGACCAGTATGCGCATGGTGGGGGTGGAGAAGGGCCAATCTTCTAGATATGGAAACACATGGAATCCCTGAAGTCTCAGATGAGCTGTTACCACTGCTAGGCATTTCGTTAACACTCTGGGGGCCATCAAGAGACCGAATGGCAGGGCTCTGAACTGGTAATGACCGTCTCCCAGCCGAAAGCAAAGGAGACTCCTGCAGCACTTGTCCATTTTGATGTGGTAATACGCATCTGGAGATCTATCGAGCACATCCACACACCCTCCCAAAGAAATGGGAGAATGGATTGTATGGTGACCATATGGAATATGGTCTGAACTACTAATTTGTTTAGATGGCTGAGGTCCAAAATGGGTCTCCAGTCCCCGTTCTTTGGCACCAAAAAGAATCTTGATTAGAAACCGGATCCGCACTGGTCTGGGGGGACTTGTTGGATGACTCATTTTAGACACAGTTTTCTTATTTCTGAAGCTACTTCTTCCCTTTGAATGGGTGGAACAACGGGAAGGCATTTTGGAGGTCTTGGGTAAGAGATTGGAGGGATGTAATAACCTCTAGAAATTATTCTCTGCACCCACTGATCGTTTGTAATAGAGCACCAGGCAGACTGGTGCAGAGAAAAACGAGCCCCGACTGCTTCCAATGGAAAGCAATCGGACAGCGCTTCAGGAGCGCTGATAAGGTCATCCAGAGAAATAATCCCTGGAGTCCTGACTTTGGGGACCCCCTCTGCCCCTAAAGGGGCATCTTCCATTATTGGAACCCCCTCTGCCTCTGGGGGAATCCTCACCACGTGCACTATGGAAAGGGCCTTGAGATTTTTTGTGCCATATCTTTCCACTCCTCTGGTTCCTGAAGAAAGAGTGCTAAGGTTTGGAAAAATGTAGGCCAATGGCAGACAAGGTTTTTCCATCCTGCTCGCACCTGGCTAATGTGTCCTTCACTTTAGAACCGAACAAAGTGGATGGTTCGATAGGGGCGTTCAAGAAGGAAGACTTGAAGGAGTCTGCGAGGTCACAAATGTGCATCCATGCATGGCGTCTCATAACTACTCCTGCACCTGCAGCTCAAGCTGCCCCTTCAGTTGCGTGGGACAGCAACCTCATGGACGAGTTGGAGATGGACTCTAGGGTAGCAAGCTGAGAAGCAACTTTATCGCATGCCCCCATCAGAAACTTGACCCGCGAGGGTACCAGAGAGTTCAGAGATGAGATCCCTTTGGAGCCTCGTAAAATGTGCCAAATAATTCAGAGACCTGACAGCAAAGGTCGCTGAGGGAAAGACTCGCTTCCCTAATCTGTCTACTGCCCAGGAGTCTCTGTTGGGAGGATTTACAGTAGGGCTTTCCAATGCAAGGTCCTTTTTTGTGGTGGCCGCCACCACCATAGCATCTACTGGTAATCATCTAGACGAATGGGGGTGTTCCTCTGGTGGGGAAAGTATCTTGTCTGGTCTCCGGAGAATGGCCTCAATGGTATCAGGGTTTTTCCATGCCCGCTGCACGATGAGCTGGACTAGCTCATCGGCAGGTGGAGTCACCCAAGAAGTAGAGGGCCGAGAGCGGAAGGCCTGCAGGAATACGGACTCCTTCGAGGGCATTGGAGGGCTTCCAGTCACCCTTCTGCCTCAAAATTTTCAGGATGTCTCCAAAGTCAGGGGGTGACCATGGGGATCCTTCCCCATCATCGTAATCCGTGTCCTCAGTGAGGGACTCCTCTGGGGAGTCCATGTGTTTCCTCTTACATGCCCGCTTCCAAGGAGCTTCTTCAGTGGGAGCGCCTGAAGAAGACTAAGAAGGGAGGTTACCCTGCACAGGGGGTTCCTGAGGCTTGCGCTCTCGGTGTCCTGGGGAGGCGGCCTGTGATAGCTGAAGCTCAAAAGGAGCAGGGGAAGGTCCGACATAGGAGGAGCGCTTCCCGAAGCAAGCACCCTCTCCATGAGCTGGAAGGCAGGCCCACCCAAAGAGGAATGGGAGCCCGGAACAGAAGAAGACAATCTCGAAATGGGGGTCACACTCCGCTCCACGCAGCTCGCTCCCGTGGACAGAGCCTCAAGGAAAACCGGGGTGGGTTTCGTCCCTGGATCCGAAGACGGAACCAATAAAAAACCTGGAACCATACTTGCAGCTGGGAGTTCCACACCCCAAGCTTGAGCATGGGGAAGAGGTGGTTCCGAATGAACGGAACCCAAAGGGACCTCGGAGCCTCAGAGAAGGACACTGTCGACACTGAGGAAAGGATTCCCCCAAAGACATCGGAGCTATGGGCCTCGGAACCGAAGGGTCCAAGGGAGGAGAATAAGTGGGAGGCACAAAGGACCCAAAACCCGGAATGGGATGGGTTTCAGGAAAATTTGCAATTCCTCTGGGTGTCAACAGCTGACCAAACAGGCACATCACATCCAATTCCGATGGACTCTTGGTGGACCTTACCAACACTCCTGAGGGGGAGTGAGGTCGGTCCAAAAAAGGGCTAAAAGCTTGTCCTGAAAATGGATCCACAGACGGGGAGTACTGGGTCCGTGGTGTAAGAAAGGTCGGCAATGATGATTCCAGTTTCGAGAAAGGCAAAAGGGGCACTATCGGTGCCATAAAAGGACTTGGAGACGAGGGAATAGCTGGAGTGGTGGTCATTATTGACTGCGAAGAAGTATTCGGTACTGACTTCGGAATGGAGATGGGCGAAGTCGGTGCCGAAGTAATAGCAGGCAATAAGGTTGGAGCCAAAATCACACTTGGAACCGTAGCAGTCGGTGCTGAGTGCTGCACCGAAGTGGAAGTCATAGAAATAACTGCAGAGACCACTGGAGCTGAACTCGGAGCCGAGGAGGCAATCTTGTGCCCCATGGAGGACTTGTGGGCCTTATGCTTATGAGGCTTGCCCTTCTCACCAGACAGTGATGACGGGTCAGAATGAGGACGTTTTTTGTCCTTTGATGGAGGGGTTGAGACCTCCGACGCAGAAAGAGCCTCAGAAAAAGGTACAGAAAGCAGGACTTTCAGAATAAGTTTATTTTTCCTTTCACTCAGCGTCCGCTGACTGAAACTGACACAAATCTGACAGGGAGGCTTCACAGATATGTGAGAAACCCCCAGACAATAGACACAATCGTCATGCAAGTCACTATTGGGGAGTTTACCATTGCAGGAAGTGCAATGCTTAAACCCCGAAGTCCCTTTCTTTTCTGACATATCCAGTATCGCTTTAAGAAACTGAAAGTTTAGAGTGAAGAGAAGAGAGAAAATACCAGCAATGGTATAAAGAAAACCACGAGGGCAAAGAAGGGCATTTACCAACAAAGGAAAGAGGAGGATACCCGTGGGTAGAGCTGAATAAAGGTAACAAGATATAAAGAGGTTTTAGAAAGAAAAACTTACAAAATACAATAAATTTTGACAAAATAAAAATACTTAGCTGGAGAGCTTGGTGAAAGGCTGCTATATGGCTGCGCGGCAAACGAGATCTGAGGTAACTGGGAGAAGGGCATTGTGGGTAGTAGCTTAGCTCGAGAGTTTTTGGTGTACGCGAGCTTGGTATTAGGCCGACTCGGTTCTGAGGGCTCAGAACCGAACCCATCAGAGATGAATAGGAAGAAGATTAACAACTTCAGATTTTATGTTTTGTTGAAACGTAAATTCATTGTAGTAAATGGATCCCATATATTTGTTGTTGTTGATGTGTCTTTCAGCTTTTCCCGGTTAGGGGTCGCCACAGCGGAACTGCGGTCCGCTAATGATTGGTAGTTGATTTTTACATGCCGAGTTACCAGCCCTGATGCACAACCTTCAACGAAGGTACGCCCATTCACGCATGTCTCCACGCAGAAGACGATCTAGTTGAGAATCGAACAGGACAGAGTCTTACTGTGAGGCGACAACGCTACCGCAGCACACCCACCGTGTATAAAAACATTTGTATACATATATATATATATATAGATATATATATATATATATATATATATATATATATATATTATAACCACAAACTATGAAGAATTAGAATTATAAAAAAATAGAACTTCAATGGCCTTTCTTTTAGTCCACTGAAGTTCTATTTTTATATATGTAATATACATAGATATATAGACACATACATATATACACATATAAACACACACACACTATATATATATATATATATATATATATATATATATATATACACACACACACACACATACACACACACACACACACACACACACACACACATATATATATATATATATATATATATATATATATATTACATACACACGCGCATGAGCGCGCACACACACAAAGACACAAATACACGTGTGTCCACAGTTAATTTCGGCACTAGCTTTGGTCAATATCTACTTAGGTGACAACATTTCATCAAATAACCACATGGTAGACAGGTGTGAGAGTCTGAACAATTTTTACAGTTGGGAAATATGCCCTTTCCCCAAAATTGTAATATCTCTGAGTTAGTATATATAATTAGTAGGCACCTGATAAAAACACATTTTTATTTTTTCAGTTTAATTTTTGCATGCAGCAATGCATGCAAAGTAGCATGTTGACATTTACAATGTTGTGAACATCATTGTTTGGAAGCTATGACCAAAAAAAAAAAATATATATATATATATATATATATATATATATATATATATATATACACACACACACACACACACATACACACATACACACATATATACATACATATATTTTTATATATATATATATATATATATATATATATGCATATATGTGTGTATATTCTAAGTACCAGGAAAAACGTACCTGTCCAGTCACTCCCAGCATATGTCAACCAGTCAGCTGCAAATCTTCAATGCATAGCTCTTTTTCCATGTAAATGTACCCAAATGACACAATTTGTGTAAAAATGATAAAGATTTATAAATACAGTCACACTTCACTTAATGGTGGCTTTCTGTTCACTCGCAGTATTTGTTATTCAGTTCCCAGTAGGGATGCCTTCTGTATGGAGCATGTTCTCCCTATATCTATGTAAACTTTTGCTAGATGCTTCAGTTTCTTTCAACATCTCAAAAAGATGTCATAGGTGAACTGGCAACCCTCCAAACTGCCCAAAGGTGAAGGTATGGTGTGTGTGCGAGTGTCTCTGCATGTGTATGTTCTGTGATAGCTCCTATATGACAGTCTTCAGCCTCCCCATGACCCCGAAATGGGTTAGCAAGTATAAAGGAATGATGTACCACATAACCACAGCATTTCTGAAGGACTTAAAAGCCCTAAATAATTGTCATTCAGAGCAATACAAAAATGCCATGTATAACTTAAAACTGCAAAGAAGTGCAGAATGTTAATGATTAGGTACAGCAGCACCACTAATTATAATTTCACAGTCTTCAAGACTGAACAAAAACTAAATTTTAAGAGGCTTGGGTAACCTATAGCTTAGTAAAGATTTCATGAGGCACAGTATAGTTGATGCCACAAATGTGTACTTCACATGCAGAGTGACTCCAGAAGGATCTAGCCACCTCTCCACTTCTGTGATGCCTCACAAAAAGAGGATCCATCATCAAGTGTTGCTTTGCAATGCTTTCATAATCCATGCATCTAATTAAGGACTGGAAGACATGAGGTGGTGCCACAGAGGTATAAGAGAAATTTTGCTACTAAAGAAAAGGATATAGTAAAAATATAAACTCCAAATGAACATTACAATTCCCTGCAATTCACAAGTGATTGAATGGCATGACTCTGATTTTGCCTATTTTTACAGCTCTGCATTTACAGTTCCTAGAAAGCAATGCATTTAGACAGCACTGATAAATCTCAGCCAGAAGGTACTCACCTCTTTGGGCAGCAGGGAGATGAAGTCCCTCTGAAACTGTGGCTCGATAACCTGCATCATGTACTTAATCTGCGATGGTTCACAGCAGTCAATTAGCTCATCCAGAGCCAACAGTTTCTCTTGGCCAGTCCACCTCTACAGATCAACACAATACGTTAGTGACATACAGCAGGTACACGGAAACATCCTCCAATGCTTGACACCTTATACAACAATAAAGTACAAAGAATGACCAACTTCCTACTCTGCGCTGATACATAAAAACACAATCTTGTATGAGCAAAAACATCTCAGACAGAAAAGGGCATTGTTTCCTAAGATGTGCCCAAGCAGAATATACAGCATACACATTTTCAAGCGATTTAAGTGAGGATCAATTTGAAAATGAGAATTAAAAACTAGAAAGGAGGATTCCAGCCAATAAACATAAATGGTATAGTACTGGTACAGAGATTCATTCCAAGAAGACGTAAGCTTCAGTCACATTTATCATTCTATACGCCTTGCCTTTTTGAGATGTTTTCCTTATTTCTTTAAACCATATTTTGAAATACACAAGCAGGCACAGTCCATTCTATAAAATGTAATATGTCATGAACTTCCTTAATTCATATTGCTTTCAAAAGTAACAATACAAATACTAATCCTCAAAAAATCTTACTTGGATACCAGGACTAGGTGTTAGAGTGGCCAAACAACACTAAGAAGACATTGTACAATATACCAAAGGCAATTTAATCATAGCTGGATATTTCAAATGCATTATAAAAGAAACTGACACAAACACTAAAACTACACGTAAGAGATCACCTTTAACAAAGTTGTTATCTGAGTTTGTTGAAACTTTTAATATAGTTGACATAAATGAGTATGCTATCCCAGATTCACTATTCTTTACACATTTTTCCCATAGACATAATACATACTCTAGAATAGATAGAGTGTACATAACAAAGGATTTAACCTCTAAATTAAATAAAGTCAAGACAATTTCATGTCCATTTTCGGACCATAACGTTTGAGATAGACTTATGTTTCAAGAGAAGGATATCAGTAACAAGAATACCATCTTACATGACAAATCTCATTTATATTAAAGAGACACAAACATTCCTAGATATCAATCTTACAAAAGATGTATCTGAAATATATATATGGGATGCACTGAAAGCATACCTATATGGAAGAGCGGTGGGATGGTATAAAAATAAACAAAAACAGTGGAATAAGGAATTAATGGAATTACAGTCAAAAGTAGATAATTTAAAGCTTGATATTCAAAATGGAAACACCAACTTAATAAAAGAACTAGAAGATACTAATAAAAATACACAGAGACGCTACACCACAAAACAATGATCAACTTAGAAAAAATTAAACTATGTTACTATTCAATGAACCCTAAAAACCAACGAAGAATAGCAAATAGGACTAAAAAGATTATTAAAACAAATCAAATCAAGGAAATACATAATACAGAAACCAAAAAGAAAGTATCTGATTTAGAAGGAATACTAGAAGCTTTTAGGCTATTTTTTTCATAAACTTAATAATCAAAATGAGAAAACAGAAACACATTCAGCATTGAAAGCTTTTCTCAAAAACAATGTTAAAGTTAGGTTATTAGAGGAGCAGGTACAACTAATAGATAAACAAATAACAATGACAGAACTTAAAGCTGAAGTAAATAAGCTAAAATTAAACAAAGCTCCAGGTATAGATAATATCACCCCAGAAATGTTTAAATTACTATCAAATGAGGCTTTGCTGTTGTTATTGAATGTCTTTACATCAGTTAAAAATGGTAAAGACATTCCTCCTCCTTGGAAGTACACATTAATATCACCAATTCTGAAACAAAATAAAGATCCCAGTGAATGTTCATCATACAGACCCATTTCACTTCTTAATATAGATTATAAAATTTTTATGGCAATACATGCTGCTCGAATAAAACAATTACTACCACTTTTGAAAGAGGAGGATCAAACAAGTTTTATAAAAGATAGGAACACTTATGACAACATTAAAAGAATTCTTTCCTTAATTGATTATATAAATGTCACAAAAAACAAAATGAATGTTATTAGCTTAGACATAAATAGCGCATTTGATTCAGTGAACTGGGATTATCTGTGGTTAGTTTTAGAAGAATATGGCTTCTCAAACAACTTCACTTTGTTAATAAAATCATTATATGAAAAATCACTGGCTTATATAAAACTGGGATCTTGTCTGTATAAATCTATTAAAATAACTAAGGGCACAAAACAAGGCTGCCCTCTTTCTCCGTTATTGTTTGCGCTAGTCATTGAACCCTTAGCAAATAATATACGTATGGATAAAAATATTGAAGGAATACAACTAGACAACAGCCTAGAGCTTAAAATTCAACTTTTTGCTGATGATATTTTAATTACCTTAAAAAATAATAATAGCAGTTTAAAAGCATTATGGGACTCCATTCAAAACTTTCAAAACTTTTAAAGTCTTAAATTTAATGAGAACAAAACAAATGTATTGCTTATAAATACTAATAAAAAAGATCTAAATAAAAAATACCATAATTATATCTCTACCGATAATATAATTAAATACTTGGGAATTATAGTAACTAACAACCTAGATACTACAACTGAAACAAATTATAAAGAGACCTTAAATAATATTAAAAATCTAATACAAAGATGGAATAAATTCTTCTTTTCAATGGAAGACAGGCTTTATATAATTAAAATGGTCATATTTCCAAAAGTTCTTTATGTCATACAAGCTTGTTCTTTGCCACCAGCTAAATCGCACCTAAAACAATTAAATGATTTAATGGTAAGATTCCTATGGTATCCTAAAAAAACAAAGATAGCTATGAAGTATCATCTAGATGATTGGGATATAGGTGGCATAAGTTTACCAGACATAGAAATATATTTGCATTCATCCATTATTAAAACAATATCATTATGGCTAAATACAAAATATACATCAAAATGGAAGCTAGTTCATGAGAGAATCTGGTTAAAATCAGGATTTGTAGTAGCAAATAAGTATACAGATTTCATACCAAACAATTTTCTATGGCTGATGAAGGAATATATGATGATACATAAGAATAAAAATATAAGTTCCAAATACATTATTTATACATTAAAAATTTTCCAAAATTTTATTAATAGCAATCCTGATATTAAAGCATGGTCATTTCTTTTATATCCAGTAGCGTACACACAAGGTAATATAATAACATTTAATATGGAAGTAGTCAACATGCTTAAAGAAAAGGGATTAATATATTGGCATCAATTGCTAAACTTTGGAAAACCTCTGACAATAGACCAGATTAAACAGAAATTAAATATGGAAGATAGTTTGTGGTTACATGTACAAGAATTAAGACAGTATATATTAAGCAAACAAGAAACAATGCAACCATCAATAAGACAAAATGTTCCTAACCTTATAGAACATATAATATTACTAACGAATCAACCCATTACTGGAAAGGGATACTTATCATCTATTTATAAAACCAACAAAAAAATAAAAATGCATAATAATGACAAAATATGGAATTATTATAGATCAGTTAATGGACATGTGCCAAATGACAGAGATAAAAAACTAATTCTTCTCTCTCCAAAGCAGACATCACTTTCATTACATTGGAGACTTTTTACATGGCAATTCATACACAGATCTTATGTAACCCCTCATAAAATGGAACTTATTTTTAAGAAAAATATTGGCTGCTGGAGATGTGATTTATCAATAAAAGCAGACTGGCAACATATGTTCTACGAATGCCATTTAATTAAACCATATTGGGATAAAATAAATTATTTTCTGCAAATGGTATTCAATGATAAATTCCAGATTTCCAAATCTATTATTTTGTTTAATGCACCTGTACCCGATTGTGTGCCAAGAACAAAATATGTAATCTTATGGACTCTCCTAGCTATTGCAAGGAAGAAAATTACATCAAACTGGAAATCCAAAGCTTCTCCAACTTTTAAGCAATTCATGAATATGGTGTCAGCAATTGGAAATGAACACTATTATAGGAAGAACTGAAAGAACTACATCATTATACGTAGCATGGCAAAAAGTAACTGAAATACTGGAGAATAATGACTGCAGCAGATTATAATCAGGAAACAATTGTATAGAAAGTCAATTATATGTCAACAATACACACCCTTGTAAATACTTTATTTTGGTTTTAATGTTTGATATCTGTTTAGAGGTTTTAGCCTACCATTTTAAATAATTTGTAAACACTTCATTGTTATAAATAACCTGCATTCATGTTTTCTTGTTTTTGGAAATGAATAAAAATATTTAAAAAAAAAAAAAAATCTTACCTGAAAATTCCACTTGTTGACATATACCGGTAAAGAGAATTTAAGTACCTTTATCTGCACTTCTTTTTCAAATAATACAGTATTTAAATTGATGTAACTGTGTTGCAGGAATATTAACTAAACTGGAAGTGTTGACTCTGCTCTTCAGTCAGTGCTTACTTGAATTTTATTATTTGTTAGTAATTGCAGGTGTGGGGGTAGCCACATTCTTTGATTTCCTGTCCTTGCCTATATAAGTGGTACAGTTTGAAATATTTTCTGCTTAAAAATCTCAGCTTTGGCCGGCTAAGATCTAGCTGTGTTCAACTGGACGTATAAGAGAATTTAAGTACCTTTATCTGCACTTTTTTCAAATAATACAGTATTTAAATTGATTTAACTGTGTTGCAGAAATATTAACTGAACTGGAAGTTTTGACTCTGCTCTTCAGTCAGTGCTTACTTGAATTTTATTATTTGTTAGTAATTGCAGGTGTGGGGGTAGCCACATTCTTTGATTTCCTGTCCTTGCCTATTTAAGTAGTACAGTTTGAAATATTTTCTGCTTAAAAACCTCAGCTTTGGCCGGCTAAGATCTAGCTGTATTCAACTGGACGTATAAGGGAATGTAATTACCTTTATCTGCACTTTTTTTCAAATAATACAGTATTTAAATTGATTTAACTATGTTGCAGGAATATTAACTGAACTGGAAGTTTTGACACTGCTTTTCAGTCAGTGCTTACTTGAATTTTATTATTTGTTAGTAATTGCAGGTGTGGGGGTAGCCACATTCTTTGATTTCCTGTCCTTGCCTATTTAAGTGGTACAGTTTGAAATAATTTCTGCTTAAAAACCTCAGCTTTGGCCGGCTAAGATCTAGCTGTATTCAACTGGATGTTTAAGATAATTTAAGTACCTTTATCTGCACTTTTTTCAAATAATACAGTATTTAAATTAATTTAACTGTGTTGCAGGAATATTAACTGAACTGGAAGTTTTGACTCTGTTCTTCAGTCAGTGCTTGCTTGAATTTTATTATTTTTTAGGAATTGCAGGAGCGGGGGTAGCCACATTCTTTGATTTCCTTACCTTGCCTATTTAAGTGGAACAGTTTGAAATATTTTCTGCATAAAATACTCAGCTTTTTTCGGCCAAGATCTACCTGTATTCAACTGGATGTATAAGAGAATTTAAGTACCTTTATCTGCACTTTTTTATAAATAATACAGTATTTAAAATGATTTAACTATGTTGCAGGAATATTAAATGAACTGCAAGTTTGACTCTGCTCTTCAGTCAGTGCTTACTTGAATTTTATTATTTGTTAGTAATTGCAGGTGTGGGGGTAGCCACATTCTTTGATTTCCTGTCCTTACCTATTTAAGTGGTACAGATTGAAATACTTTCTGCTTAAAAACCTCAGCTTTGGCCGGCTAAGATCTAGCTGTATTCAGCTGGACGTATAAGAGAATTTAAGTACCTTTATCTGCACTTTTTTCAAATAATACAGTATTTAAATTGATTTAACTGTGTTGCAGGAATATTAACTGAACTGGAAGTTTTGATTCTGCTCTTCAGTCAGTGCTTACTTGAATTTTATTATTTGTTAGTAATTGCAGGTGTGGGGGTAGCCACAGTCTTTGATTTCCTGTCCTTGCCTATTTAAGTGGTACAGTTTGAAATATGTTCTGCTTAAAAACCTCAGCTTTGACCGGCTAAAATCTAGCTGTATTCAACTGAACAGTAAGAGAATTTAAATACGTCTATCTGCACTTTTTTTCATATAATACAGTATTTAAATTGATTTAACTGTGTTGCAGGAATATTAACTGAAGTGGATGTTTTGACTCTGCTCTTCAGTCAGTGCTTACTTGAATTGTATTATTTGTTAGTAATTGCAGGTGTGGGGGTAGCCACATTCTTTGATTTCCTGTCTTTGCCTATTTAAGTGGTACAGTTTGAAATATTTTCTGCTTAAAAACTTCAGCTTTGGCCGGCTAAGATCTAGCTGTATTCAACTGGACGTATAAGAGAATTTAAGTACCTTTATCTGCACTTTTTTCAAATAATACAGTATTTAAATTGATTTAACTGTGTTGCAGGAATATTAACTGAACTGGAAGTTTTGACTCTGCTCTTCAGTTAGCCCCACCCACCCTTCCTGTTTTTGTTTTGGTGTTAATCTTAGCGGCCTTGAAACTGCCCGCCCCTCTTGTAAATTTGTGTTTGGATACTCCTTCTGGGCCCATCTCATTTGCTCACTCAACTGAGTGCAGTAAGATCATATTCTGATTTCAGGCACTCCTCCTGTGTACAAAGAGAGCATCTGGGAAACAGAAAAAAAAATGTAAGCTTGTTTCCTGCCTTTCCTGTTAAGTGGTATAGACTGTTTGTAGGCTTCTCAGCCGCCAAGCCCTTCTGTGTTGGAGGGAAGCCTTCTAGCTTAGTTTTGTTTTCTTATAACTAGCCAGTTTTCTAGTTTCAGCACTCAAATCTATTTCTTTGAATCCAGCACTTGTTCAGAACTCATTGTAAGCACTACATAAGCTGCAAATTACTACAGCACTCAACTTTCCTCACTTGTCTAGTGGAAAGCAGTTTTTAGTACTTAATAAATGAGCACTTATCCAGGCATGTCTAAGGGTCAGCTCCCAGTGATTTTTCCTGTCTACCTGATGAATCTGGGCATCTTGGGGCAATGCAGCAATTGCCTCATGTACACAGACAACCCTCTCCTCCTACCACCCAACACTACAACCTGTGAGAGATGCACTTATATAGCCAAAGTGGAAGCAAAGCTCTCTTCACCCAAGACTGCACTAGACAGTCAAGAGGAGAAGGTAAACACTTGCACCACACCACACTCATCACATAGTACCTCAAACCCTACACCACCAAAACACACACACAGAAACACAAAACACACATCTACATTCGTGGAGGCTCTCAATAGAAACCTGCCCAAGCATCAGGGACATCCAAAGCATAAACGCAAGCAAACTCCACCCCCCAACACAACCTAAATGACACATAGCCCACAAACTCAGTGTGCCACTCAACCACAGCCCATAAGGCATAACAACGTACCCAACACTCTAGTCATAGGTGACTCTATAGTCAGGCACACTGATGTTCCACTCACTAGACTAAACAAGGAGAAAGTTACTGTCAGCTGCCTGTCAGGTGCCAGGATCTGCCACATAACGCATGCACTCAGGTCACTCCACAATAAGTACAAATATGACACTGTCATTGTCCATGTTGGTGCGAATGACCTGAGACGTACCTCCCTGGACTACATGAAAAGAGACATGGAGGAGCTCTCCGATCTTGTATCCCAGGCAGGTATGACCCTAACCCTGAGTAGCATCCTGCCATCACACAGAATGATACCACAGTACAAGGACAAAATGATTGACTTCAACAACTGGCTAAGCTTCTGGTGTCATTCTAAGGGGATCCAGTATTTGTCTGCCTGGGAAGACATGATCGACAGTCCACGATGCTTTGCCAGAGATGGCCTGCACCTGTCGCCCTTAGGATTCCGGATACTGGCTAAGGCTCTTGCCACCCCTATAGTGCCTTTTTTAGGCAAGGTTCAAATGACAAATTCACCACCGTAACAGGTACAAGCAAGCAAAATCTGAAGGTAATGCTACTCAATGCTAGAAGTCTAAACCTCAAAATGCACTCACTCGAGGCACTCCTTAAAATGGAGAACATTGACATCTGTGCAGTGACAGAGACCTGGTTCAAAGCTCCAGAGAGCACCCCTGCATTACCAGGCTTCAATTCATACCACACCTTTCGGCCACCTAACCCAGAAAGAAGCACTAAAGGCAGAGGCATGTCCATATTCATTAAGGATATCCACACCTCCAGGATAGTTGCACAGCATAATGCATCCGAGATTATCCAAGTGCAACTAACTCTGGGCAAGACCGCAATCCAAATTGCAGCTTGCTACAGACCCCCCCACCATGCCCCAGGATTCACACTCCTCATTTCTTGATACACTGGAAAGTATTAGGGTACAGCCCAACACCCTAATAATGGGCAATTTCAACTACCCCACCATTAACTGGGAAAACTACTCATGTACCAACTCTTTTGCTCAACGTTTTCTAGAATTCATAAATTCCAATGCCTTGGATCAACTTATTCACACCCCCACCAGGGGCAGCAATATCCTAGACCTGGTCATTACCAACATGGGAAACCAGTGTTCCACACCAGAGGTCAATTCCTCGTTGGTCAGATCCGACCACAAGCTAATCAGCCTAGACATCCACATCCCACCCCCAGCCCCAATTAGGGAAACCATCGTAAAAAACTTCTCAAAAGCCAACTTCACACTTCTTAAGACAGAAGTGGCAAACTTCATGACACCCATGCAGACGGACAATAGAGGTATGACTGCCGAATCCTACACAAATGCACTTTATAAGCACTTACATGAGTGCATGGATCATGCTATCCCTAATAGAACCAAGATGTTATCCTCCAAAAAAAGGAAGCCAATCTGGTGGTCCTCTGCCATAAACAAACTTTACAACAGAAGAAAGAAACTTTTGCAAAAAAGAGTAAAATCCCATAACTGGAGGAACTCCCTGGTCATCCTCAGTAAGAAGCTGAGATCCCTCATAAAATCCTCCAAAGCTAGTTACGAAAACAAAATTGCCACTGACTCTAAAGACAACCACAAAGCATTCTATAGCTATGTCAAGAATCTAAATGGGAACACTCAGATCTGCTCTGAGTTACAGCATAATGGCACTAAATATACAGAACCAACTAATATTACCAACATCCTAGCAGATAGGTTCAGTGCTAACTTTACCCCCCTCTCACCCCCTAGAGGGCCCATCTCTATACCGGAAGAATGCAAAGTTCCTATAATCATGGCTCCACTGGTAAAAAACACACTCTCCAAAGCCAAGAACACAGCATCCATGGGACCTGACAATATCCCAGGCTGCGTTCTACACGAACTACAGAATAAACTGGCACCCTACCCAAGTACCATGTTCAATCATAGCCTCACCTCTGGCTTTGTACCCACTGAATGGCGCACCGCGACAGTTATCCCACTCCACAAAGGGGGAGCCACGATGGACCCCGGGAACTACCGCCCCATTAGCCTGACGAGCCTGGTCTGCAAGGCCATGGAACGTATCATTGTGGAACTCATAAACAAAGACATTGGTAATCTCCAAACTCTGGACCCTACTCAGTTTGGATTTATAAAAGGCAAATCATGTCTCCTAAACCTGATTGACTTCTTTGAAGCAGTCACCAAAGCCATAGATCAGGGTAAAATGGTTCACACAGCTTATCTAGATCTCGCCAAGGCTTTCGACACCATCCCCCACTCTGGAATTATAGATAAGCTCACTAAACTAGGTATAAATCCCTATGTCACAAGATGGGTTGCCAACTGGCTCATGGACAGAACCCACACTGTGAAAGTAGCGGAGTCCAAATCCGACATCAGACCAGTGACAAGTGGAGTACCACAGGGTTCAGTCCTGGGTCCTCTCCTGTTTGGTATTTACTTCTCTGAAGTGCAGGCCAACACAGAAAGTCTTTGGCTAACAAAGTTTGCAGATGACTGCAAACTAGGAGCCATAATCGAAACTCCTAACGATGTGGACAAACTACAAAAGGGCCTCAATGAGACAAGACACCTGGTGTCAAAGCCATGGCCTGAAGCTCAATGCCAAAAAGTGTATTGTCATCCCCTTTGGTAAAAACTCTGTACCCATGAACTACCACATAGCTGGTAGTCTACTTAATGCCGAAAATGTGATGAGACCTTGGGACACAGGTGGACAGTAGTCTCTCCGTTGATAATCACATCACCGCAGTGGTCAGGAAATCCTTCTACGTGGCTCATCTCATCACAAAAGGATTTTCATCCAGAAAAAAAGAGGTCATTGTTCCCCCTACTCATTAGACCCATTATAGAGTACAACGCCCCTTTTGGTATGTATCTCACAAGACATCTACAACAACTGGAAAGACCACAGAAATACCTCACAAAGAGGATTACTGGCCTCAAACAGATGCCCTATGCAGACCGTCTCAAAAAACTACAGCTTTACTCCATCGCATATCGCCTACTCAGGGGCGATCTCTGCCTAACATACAAAGCTATGTCAAACCCAGAGCTGTTGGACATGCTCCACTTAAAGAAATCCCAATCCCTCCGAGCTACACGCTCTAGGGACCTTAACCTTGTCACCAGAATAAACAGAACATGCTGGAAAAATAGATTCTTGTCCCAGAGACTTCCCATACTCTGGAACAGACTACCTATCTATGTCAAACAGAGCTCCTTATTAGCACTCTTCAAGAAAAATCTTGATGATTGGATGGGAAATGGGAAATTCACCCCGGGGATCACTTCTGTGGCTCTGCTCGACAGGGGCACAGGAAAATAATTTTCTTTTCGAAAGCCAGGGTACATTTTTTGGCTAGGCTTGTATGGGCCCTAGGGCCGATAGCCTAGTACCTACCTATGAACCTATAATGTGGAACAGTTTACAAGCACAAATAAGGCACTGAAATGAGACTGCTTGCATCACTTCTCATGATGAGGACATTCACATCATACTGATGAAGTTTTTTTGGGGTACAGAGAAAGCAACTGTTCTTTCTGTAAATGGCAGAAAGCCACATTTTAACTGTTTTCCAAGAGCAGAGGGGGACTAAACACAGTTTTCTGCTAACTGTTAACTGTATGGCAGTTAACTCTGGCACATCCACCACGTACAACACACAGACACAACCTGTAAGGTTGAAATTAAAAAAACAAAACAAAAAGTATCCCATTTCTCACTATGCATACCATGCCATGGATAGCAGCAGTGGAGTAGTGTGGCTGCTCTGCAGCTCTGGATACTATTAGGACAGGTGTACTACCACACCTGGAAGCTGTCAGGAATCAGCAAGCTAGCTTGGCTTGATGGATGATTTTATTTCATTGAAACCTGGCACATTTAGAAAATGAGAAAAGGCATAACATGAGCTAAAATAAAACAAAACATCTATATTCCACAAGCAGCTCTGATCCACCAATTCAACAGGTAATCGATATGCAACAATGCTGCATATGTCTAAAACTACAAAACTTTTACTTGCCAGACCTGATGTAAAACACAAAAGCTAGTCCTATTTCTTGACCAAATCATAAGCTGATGCCTCTCTGATCTCTCTATGGATATGATTCATGCATCCAGCCATATATATAGCTGTAAATTAATCAGGAAAACTAATCCCCCCCCATGTATCACCCTTTCTTAAAAGGAAGAAGAATACCCACCATGTCTTTGCTGCCCTGTAAATGAAAAGCACCTTATTTAACCAAATGTTATAACTCAGAGGCAATGCTGATTTCCAAACCCAGAGAATTACATCAGCAGCAAAAAGATAAATGTCTAACAAATATCTAGACCTCACTCTAGGGGTACCTGGTTATACCATGGCAAAAATATGGTATCCCTGTCCCTCAAATAATTCAACCTATGATTTTAATTTATTTATTTTGCTTTAGGGCTTCAGAAGTACACCGACTATCAGATATTCCACTACCTCTTTCTCCTTCTAGTTCACTAGTCTTACTTGCTCCCACACCAGGGATGCCCTTGGAAATGGGATAACTGAAAGCAGAAATCGAATATTCCATATGTCAGATAAGGTAACTGGGATACTTTATGTGAGTGTCATCTTTGGCGAGTGCTTCTGTAGGCTACAGCAACAACCCTTCTACAGTCTGCAACAAGCACAGGAATCACAGAAAGTTCAAGGCTCCTGACTCTTGTGACCATTATGCCTTGCCAATTCCTATCCTAGACAGCACATTCTCGTTTAAGGAGGGCTAGACCAGTCAAGTCTGGGTTGAATTTCTGAATACCCATTCAGTTAGCCTGGTCCCTTCTGAAGGATGACAGTGTATCACACTGCTCTACTGACAGAAGAATTCCAAGGTGAGGGAGATGCCGAGTATTGAATCTGTCTCTCAGCTTTGTTTTATTGATCTTCTGAAGCACGTTTACATCACCTGCTCTGGTTAATTGTGGGACTGTTTGACTTGTGAAGGTACAAGAGAGCTTGACCTACTAGGTCTCTGATTGCTCAGAAGACAAGGCATAGGTCTCCTCTGAAGAGCCTGTAAGACACTGAGAAGGTTGTGACTGTTGTCAACAACTTGTGTTGCATTTCTGAAGATGTTTATCTGGTTCATCAGACAGGATCGACATTTTGCAAAACAAACTGTTGCAAATCTAGCCTGTTGAGACATTTAAAGTTAATGTTAATCAAGTCCGTTAATGTATGATCCATTGCCTTAAAAATTACACTTGTCAGTCTGATGGGTTGACAGTTTCAGAGCAGCATTCACCACTGCTGTTTGCCATATTTCTGGAACTGAGCATATAGCCAGGCTCAGGTTAAAAAGCTTACAAACAGGCTCCAAGAGGACATGTTTAGTACAGTTTAACACAACGCCTGGTATATTATCTGGTCCCATGGAGGATGTGTTTTTAGTCTTGAACAATACTTGGTGAAAAGCCCCCTATACCAAGCCCAGGATGCTTGCTTCCCACAACTGCTATGTTCAACTGGAGTATAAGCACCTTGCTGTTGAGCTCTAACTCCCAAGTCCCTGTGTATATTGACTGCACTTCTGGTTCACTCAGAGGGTGCTCCTTGATGAAGAATTAGCCAACTCCATTGTCTCAAGATGAGTTTAACATTCCGAGAAACTTATTTACCATTCCTTCCTAGTCAGTTCCTCCATTGCCTAGTCCAATACTTGAACTCTTGTCATTTAGACTGATTAGGACTTCATCATTCTGATCCATGGAGCCACGAATGATACAATATTTTAGTCTCAGACCACACAGATGTTAAAAAAAGTAAACAGTACCAGGGCTTGTGAAGTGAATTAGCTGCTTTAGCTCAATACATGAGGTACTTACATGAACTCTTTAAGCAGCACAGATTCAAAACCCATGGCATATAACTGGTACTTCTGCAGCTCAATCAATTTTCAGTCTTGGTGTTAGGGTGCATATTGCAGCATCCTCCCTTTACACTAGCAATTCATCTTGAGACAGCAATAATTTCTCTCACCAGAAGGAAAGATTAACCAGGGGCCTATAACACCTATGACATGGTTTAACATTAACTTTTCATATCAAAATTAATGTTATGTACTTACCATAAAGCTAGATCTGTATTGTCAGTTTCAGTTCCATTATTTTAAGGACTAAAGCAAGATTGATTTAATCAGCCTGGCATATACTTTCATAAGCCTTTCATCTCCTCCATTCTACCCATAATCCTTAGCTGTTAAGGTCGCTTCTCCAGATGACTGAAAGCCTGTGAAAGGGGGATCACGCCCCAGAAGCCCTAACTGCAAACCACCAAAAACAGTGCTGCTAGGGTCAGGAAGGAAGAAGGTGAGTGGAGATGAAACTGCTAGTACAGATCTAGTGTTACACTACGTAGTGGAAATTTAATTTCTGTCACCCTATGACCAGAGCATCTGTCTTGGGTGGTTCTATGAATGAATACCCCAGAGTTAGAAAACACACAGCTGTAATGCTTTACAAGTTGCTTCTCAACAGCCTATACGATACAGAGTAAGGTAACAGGGCTTTCAGTCTATCCACTCAAGTCATGATTTGGAGGCCCTGTATTTTTTTGGTGAGAAACCTCTGTGGTCTCTCCAGCTACTACAGGTGTCTGGTGAGGTACATGCAGCAGGAAGAATTGTATTCTATTAATGGCCTAATGAGGGTTGAGTACAGTGGAGTTATACTATACTTAGACCTGGATGCGATGCACAAAGTAGAAGGCTTTCCTTACCACTGTGGAAACTTGGTGGTGAAAGTTTAGATTGCCATGTACCTGTTTCCAGATCTCACACTATTGTTATTAGCAGGGAATTTTGCTTTGCCAAAGGGAATAATAATGCACTTTTTTGCATTTAGTTTTAGACCGTGGCTTTGGCACCAGTCATTTGTCAGTGTTGGCCCTTCCTGTAATATGTTAATAGCATTAGGGGACTCAATGATTGCACCCAATTTGCAATCATCAGTGAACTTGGTAACCCATAAGCCAAAGGCCATCTGCTTTAGCCTGGACTTCCTAGAAACAGATTCCAAACAGCAAAGGGCCCAACACAGATCCTTGTGGTACACCACTGGTGACAGGTCTACTGGTAGAGATGGAGTCACCAAGTTTGACAGCATGTGTTCTGTTAGTGAGCCAACTGGCTATCATCTAGTGACGTAAGGGCTAATCCCCAGCTGGGAAAGTTTCTCAATGATACCCAAGTGGGAGATTGCGTCAAAAGCCTTGTCTAGGTCAAGACAGGCAGTATGCACTGTCTTACCTTCATCCAGGGCTTTGCTGACCATATCAAAGAAGTCTACTAGGTTTAATAAGCATGATCTACCCTTAACAAAGCCAAATTGAGTTGGACCTAGAGTTTGAAGGTCATCTATGTCCTTGTTGATAAGGTCCACGATAACTGTTTCCATGGCCTTGCAGATAAGGCTGGTTAGACTTATGGGTCTACAGTTCCCAGAGTAGATTGATGGCCCCCCTTTGTGGCAAGGGGATTACTGTTGCTGTTCTCCACTTGCTGGAACAAAGCCAGTTCTCAGGCTATGGTTACAGAGGACGTCAAGTGGGCCATCTAGGTCCTGTTTTAGAATGCTTAATAAGCAACATGGGATGTTATCTGATCCCTTGAGGTCATGTTTTTGGACTTGGAGAATTCAGATATGACCTGTTCTCTAAAGATACTAGGCAGAGGACTGGTGTCAAGTATACTTTGAGGTATGGTTGGTGGGGACAGGGGAGTGAAGTTTGCACCAAGTATGTCAGCTAGCAGGTTGGCAATTTTCTCTGGTATGGCATGAGGGGTACCATCTACTACCAGTCTGGCACTCCCTTTCAGATTTTAGATTTAGTTAAAGCATGCCGTATGATTATCCTTAGCTAGGGATGCTATTTTACCTTTGTAATTAGCTTTAGAGGACTTTACAAGATTTCTGATTTGCTTGTTCAAGCTGTGGGGGAAATTCTTCCTTTGTTGAGTTGGTTCCCTCTCATTCTTAGACATCAGTTTCTTCTTCCTTTTGTTATATAATCTGTTTACACTTGAGGTGCACCAGGGTGGCTTGTTTTTTCAGGAGGACCTGGTTTTAATCTGGTCAGGGACAGCCGAGTCTATACAGTTGCCTAATTGTTTATACAAGGCATTTGTGTACATCTGTCCATATGAGTCACACTTTTTATACCATCGTTTAGTAGGCTGTAGTTTGCTTTGGAAAAGTTTTTTATTTTTATTTATTTTTTTGCTCCTGTGGTGGTCACAGGTTCAGTAGTTACTTCAAATGAGACTGATTTATGGTCCAACCTTATCAGGGAGGGCATCACAGAGGAGCGAGTGCAGTGATCCCCCCATGTTGGTCAGTACTATGTCTAGGACATTTGTTTCCCTTCTGGGGGTGCAGACTATCTGTTCCAGAGCATTTGCATTGAGAAAGTCCAGGAACCTCTGGGTGAACATGTTTGTGCTCATGTTTGTCACCTAGTCCATGGATGGACAGTTGAACTCTCCCATGACTAAGGTGTTGGGCTGTATGAAGAGTGACTCCAGTAAGTCCAGGTAGGTAGTGTGCTTTTCTTGCTTCATGGTGGAGGACCTACACCTAGCAATGATGTGGTAATGTGTGATGAGAGACTTAGGGACACACAGGTGGACAGTGGTCTCACCTTCGATAACCACATCGCCACAACAGTCAGGAAATCCTTATATGTGGCACACCTCATCACTAAGGGCTTTTCATCCAGAAAAAATTGTCCCACTGCACTCATCCCTCATTAGACCCATTATACAGTACAATGCCCTGTTTGCCATGTACCTCACAAGACATCTGCAACAGCTGGAAAGGCCGCAGAAATACCTCACTAAAAGAATCACAGGCCTAAAGCAGATGCCCTGTGCTGACCGTCCAAAAACACTCCAGCTATGCTCTGTGGCATATCGTCTACTCAGAGGTGATCTCTGCTTAACATACAAGGCCATGTCAAACCCTGAGCTGTTGGACATGCTCCATTTAAAGAAATCCCAATCCCCCAGAGCCACACGCTCCAGGGATCTAAACCTTGTCATCACAATGAACAAAACATGTTGGAGGGATAGGTTCCTGACCCAGAGACTCACCATACTCTGGAATAGACTGCCCATACATGTCAAGCACAGCGCCTCCTTGGCCCTCTTCAAAAGGAATCTTGACGATTGGATGGGAGATAGGAAATTCACGCCAGGGATCACATCAGTCACCCTGCTAGACATGGGTTCAGGGAAGTAAATATTGTGGGAAGAAACATCCAGGAATTGTTATGGCTAGGCTTGTATAGGCCCTAGGGCCGAGAACCTAGTACCAACCTATGAACCTATAATGTATTTTGCCTATAGTTAATTGGACAAGGAGTAGTGAGACAGTCACACTGTCTGAGCAGTCTAGAGGGGTACTTGGCTTTAATGAATATGGATACACATCCACCTTTAGTTCTTTCATACTCATTTGGAGGTCTGAACATGTGGAAGGCACTGTAGCCTTGCACGGCCGGAGTGCTGTCCACAGTCTTGAACCAAGTCTCAGTGACTGCACAGATGTAGGCATTTTCCAAGGTGAGCAGTGCTTCCAGGGAGTGCAGTTTCATGTTTAGACTCCTAGCATTAAGCAGCAGAACCTCGAGTTTGTTTTGAGTGGATTTTGTTATGTCCAAACTTTTATATTTTTGACACTGCCTAAAAAAGGCACTATGGGGGAGGCAAGCACCTTTGCCAGTATCTCAAAGCCTGGAGAAGACAGGTGTAGACCATTTCTGGCAAAGCAGTGTGGCCTGTTGATCATGTCTTCCCAGGATGACAGATAAGTAAGTCAATTGCTGAAGTCAATTATTTTCTGTTTATACTGTGGCATCATCTTGAGTGAAGGCAGAATGCAGCTTAGGGCTAGAGTCATACATGCCTGGGGCACATAATCTGAGAGTTCAGTCACATCTCGCTTCATACAGTTCAGAAAGGCAGGTCTCAAGTCATTCACCCCAACGTGGACTATGACAGAGTCATAATGGTACTTGTTGTTATGTGACTTGAGTGCATGTGTGATTTGACAGATCCTGGCACCTGACAGGCAGCTAACCCTGACTTTCTCCTAGTCCAGCCTGGTGAGGGGGACATCTGTGTGTCTCACTGTGGAGTTGCCTATGACCAAAACATTAGGTTTTGAGGCGTTTTGCCTTGGTGGTTTATTTTATGAGACACTGGTGTATGTATTATTATGTGTAGTGGTTTCTATTTGCATAGCAGTGTGTGCAAGTGGACGTTTGGGAGGTCTCTAATCTTTTGGTAGCCTTCTAGTGAGTACCTATGCATATGTGGGTTTATGTGTTGTGACCTCATTTTGTGTGAAAGGTTAAGTGTGTGTACGTTGACAACTTGTTTGATGTCCGGTTTACTGTTACATGAGAGAACTGATTTCAATTTAATTGTGTAATTACATCTCTCACACAGGGTATTTGTTTGTTTTAAGAGTTTGTGCTTGTCAGTATGCATGAGGTAATTACTACATTGCCTCAGGATGCCCATGTCAATCAGGCTGGTTGGTGAAATGATGGGAAACTGCCCATCATTTATAGCAGGTTTTTACTGTATGTACTATTAGGGAAGGGACTGGGCTAGTCTGACCAGTTTTTGTGCTAGGACTAACAAAGGTGCTTGTTCTACTGAAGACTATAAATGGTAAGTGTGGCAACGCTGTGCAGTGCATCCGTAGTGCAGTAGGGAAGCTTGAGAGGGTTCCACTGACATGTCTCAGGAAAAATTGGGTTTCAAGGAGTTTGCGTCTATACAGGGCACCCCTAACCCCTATTACATTGTGCGTGGCAACCCAAAAACGCGATGCTTAAATACAGAAGAAATGAAGGCACCTTTAAACTAATCTAACAATAGGAAAGGACACAGTAAACCTTTCTCTAGCAATCCCCAGCTCAGACAAGGCTGGATCCACACTCTTCTGCCAGAAGGGTGCAGAGGAGCCCTTCTTAATGTAAAATGGCTGGTTTAGTGTTTAAGTGTATCAATAACAGGCTAGATTCAGCAGGTCTAAATATGGTCTATGCTATCTAGGTATCAGACCAGTGCAAATCAAGTGCAGAGAAGTGCAAAAAAAAAAAAATACTTAGAACCTTTTTGTGTGTTTGCCAGCTCAGACAGACCAGGTAAACACCTATTACCACCAAATGAACAATCACAGTCCTCCCAATGCAAAGGCACAGTAAAGAAGAGGCCGGAGTGAAATGCTACCACAAACAAACTTAAACAGTACAAAATTCTACCGCAAACAAACAAAGATACAGATACAGCAGTGCTTTGCTTTGAATAAATGAGCCAAAAGCCACTCAACTGTACAGAATTTATAAAGGCACTAAAAAACAAGATAAACCCTCCAGCCAATAAAATTACATTCAGACATCTCAAGTGCTTCCTCAACCTAAACAGACCAGGCTACCTCCTAGTGCACTAGATGGAAGATCCACTGACCTCTTCTATGTAAAAACAATTGTTTACTAGAGTGTAAAAATATGCTACTTTATCCAACAGCTAGGTAGCTCAAGTAGAACAGACAATGGGAGGCAAAATGCACTTCTTCAATACAAGCACAATGAAAGGCAGATAAATAGTTCAGGATATCAACAGCAGTGTAGAAAGGGAGGAGCTTATCAAGCTCAACTTACAGTAAGGGTGGGCAGCTTGAAGTCAACAGGTTTAAAAAACAAAATCGGCAAACAGAAGGGGTGGGTGGAAAACACAGCAGGGAATCATCAGCAGTGCTTAATTTGTGCAGGCTTCAAATCTTTCCAAAGACAGAGACCCAGAATTTCACTAAGTATTTAAGTACCACTCAAGAGACAATTTAACCAATGGAAAAGCATATGAAATGAGCAGCCTAGAAAATTTGTATCCACCTCTCACACAGAACAAAAACACCAAGCTAGCAGATTTATTAAAACAGAAAACAAAATAAAGCAGGTATCAGAAAGCAGCTCTAAAAGGTCACAGACAAAAAACATAGATTTTCTCACCCAGCATGGCATCACCAACAGTGCTTTACTTTATGCAGGCTTCAAACCTTTTCAAAGGTAAGGCCCAGAATTTCACTGAGTATTTAAAGGTTAGGTTTGTAAATATTTAAATGAGGGGGTTGGTCACTATATTTATTTATTCTGAAGAAGTCCCAAAAGTGTAGGGCGAAAGCACTCAATAATACAACAGTCAACCAGTAAGAAAATACTATGGAAACCTGCAGCCCTTGAACTGCTGCAAAAACTGACATGTAGTTGGAGAAGACCCTGAGAGTTTTAGTGAGAATGAATGGCAGTGTTTATATAACTGACAATAACAAGCTCCTATATGGAAGTGTAGGAATATCCGAGACTCCTCAGCCACTCTGATACAGAGGTATACATTCTGGACATCCAACAAGTATATTCAGACTCCTTCAGGAAAGAAAAGGAAGGATGGGTTGCACTGTGACTATCCAAAAGAGCTCTTATTTAACATACAGTAAACTTCCCATTATCTGGGACTCAAGCATCCGGCAATCTCAAGCAACCAGCATTTGATTGGCTCGCATGCCAGCATATGAGCCAATCAAAAATCCCAAAGCGGACACACTTCTCAATGTGGAACAATTCCGCATTGAGTAGAAGTAGCTCTGCTTTGCGATTTTTGATTGGCTCACATGCTGGCATATGAGCCAATCAAAAATCCCAAAGGGAAGCCTCTTCTGTTCAATGCGGAACAGCCTGCTGGTCTGCATTAAACAGAAGGGGCTCTGCTTTGCCATTTTTGACTGGCTCGTATGCCAGCATATGAGCCAGTCAAATATCCCAAATGGAAGCCTCTTCTGTTTAATCCGGAACAGCCTGCTGTTCTGCACTGAACAGAAGAGGCTCCAATTTGCGATTTTTGATTGGCTTGCATGCCAGCATACAAGCCAATCAAAAATCCCAGAGGGAAGCTTCTTCTGTTCAATGCGGAACAGCCTGCTGTTTCACACTGAACAGAAGAGGCTCCGCTTTGCGATTTTTTGATTGGCTCATATGCCAGCATACCAGCCAATCAAACATTGAAAAGTGGAGCCTCTTCTGTGATTGGCTTGTATGCCAGTATATGAGCCAATGAAAAATTGCAAAGCATATCTCAAGCAACTGGCACATATACTTAACTGGCATCTACCAAGTGCCAGTTAAGTGAGACTTTACTGTATTTGTTTAGGCTGTATAGATTCCGAATTGGCTTTTTTTTTTTTTTTTTTTTTTTTTTTTTTTAACAGGGGAGGGACCAAAGCCTAGCCCTGGTCTTATGGGTCCTTGGATGGTTCCTTCTGAAGACACTGAGGGCCTCTAACTTCACTACAGACTTTTGATGGAGTGAGATGTCTGGGAGGCAATGGCAATGTGGCTAGGGAAGGGTCAAGAAAGGAATGTAATTATCCTCGAAATTAAATCAGTAAGTCTCTAGTTATATGTCATAGCCATTCACCCTTCCTTGTGGAGAGACAGACAGCCTCAAGAGTGGGGGTAAATGTGCAAAGTTACCAAAAGCACAATGCTGGCTCCCACAAGGAGAACAGCAGTATCCCTGAGCAAGTTATTGACAGCCTCCACTTGAGGGTGGGCAGTCATTATGAAGGTCACTTCTGATGCTGCCTTTTTGGGTGTGTCTAAATCAAAGTGGACTCTTCTGGTTCCTTGAAAAAGGGTGCTGATGAGCCAGAAAATTATATCCCAACTTTTAAGTGCACTAGTCTCACTGTATTGCTTCTGAAGTTCAGTTTTTACTTTCAGCCCAAACAGCAAGGTTCCACAGAAAAAAGCATTCATCAATTTGGCCATGGTGTCTCAACAAGTTGGATGAAGTGCAACCCACTTGCAATGGCAAACAGTGAGCCTTGTGCCTGCTGCCCTGGCTAAACCATCACAACAGCATTATGGGCTACCTCCATCAACAGCATGGGACAGACAGCTGAGAGTACAATTTTGTTTTCAGGCCTGAGCCTGGCAACCTTTCCAGAGATCAGGCTGTTTCATTAGTAAGCTCCCTCTGCAATCTGAGAATATGACCAATACAAACTTAGTGACTCATAGAAAAAAATGGAAGATAAGAAAGCTTATTTCCCAAGCTTGTCCATCAAAAACGACTCCATGTTTAGTGGATGGACAGCTTTAGCCTCAACTTTGGAGTGCTCTGTTGAGAACAGCCAATGCAATAATAAGAGTACACCAAGGGATTCTGAGCCCATGGTAGACAGTTCCTGGGCAGCCATAATATATTTTCTGTTTTATTTGTCAGTAACGAAGCCACAATGACAGGATCTTACACACACACACACACACACACACACACACACACACATACACACACACACACATACACACACACACACACACACACACAGTCAGCAACCAACCAAACCATTTCGTCAGCTGCAAGAATCACTCAGGATGACATGGGCAAGTGGAATGTCTCTAAAAGGATGCCCTCTTAATTTTTTTTTGGGGGGGGTTATCCAACCTTCACTTTAATGAGCTCAATATTTTCCCCAAACATGGTGTTATTAGGTGGACAGGGGGTCAAATCTTCTTTCTTGCTGGTCATCATCTAGATCCAAGGTGGTAGAATCCTGTCAAGTGAGTCCAAGTATTTCCTCTTGTACTTAGCCATATGCTTCATCTGCAGAGCAGGTAATCTAAATAAGGTGGTGTCTGGTTCCCAGAAATGGTGCTGCCATCTTGCCAACATGGACCACTAACTCTGTTCTATAGTAACACTAGAAGAAAAGACAAGAAATCAGAAGAGGAAAGCCCCTGTGCCATCAGCTATATTGTTACAGCAGAGGTCAGTGTAGGGAAGCTTGCATCATTTGGGTTAGTTTAGGAATGATCCCAATCTCCACAACAAGGTGGTTAACACTGTTGAAGAATCACTGCTGAATGCCGACAAACCCAGTGGCCTACAAGTCAATCACTGAAAGGCTAACTCTGGGACAGAACACTTAGTCCTTAAAATATAGGGATCTAGTTCAGCTATGAGAGAACAACTATCAACATAGACCAAAACACCAGTACAGAAGGAGTAGAGACCAGCAGTGTCAACCAAGGCAGCAATTTTGACATCAAGGCTATTGGAGCCAAGGAATCCGGACCAAAAGACTCATCAATGTAAATTTCAATGGTAACAGCTGGACAGAACGTACTAAGGGGACCGGGACTCCAAGGGATCCCACTTAGGAAAATGTGGGGCTGAGGTCCAAACAAGTATGTAAACAAGGTTCTCTGGATCCCCCGATGTTAGCGGGAGATGAAAATCGAGACCACAACTCCTGTCCAGCAAAAAAGGCCTCCCGCATTTTCTTACAGTCTAAATGAACTTACATGGACCTCCTGAAGCTTACAGATGCCACAAAACAGGGAGATGTGCAGATCTCTAATTCAGAAAGAAAAGATTTAGCACTGTTTGGCCAGGGGAGAGGAGTTTTCTTGAGTGCAGCTCCTCCTTCAACATGTCCCACAACTTTGAGCTCTAACTGGTTCTTCATCTGTTTGAAAGGGAAAGTTTTAAAACAAGCATATGCATCACATTTTTCATAAAAGTGCTCTTCAAAGAGACACCTGAGGCAAAAAAACTGTTTGCCTTGTGTCCAAATTTTCACCCCGCAATGAAACTTACAGAAGGTATCCAGGCTCAGTAGCTTAAAAGAATGGAACTCTGACTGCAACCCAGGGAAACTGAGGTGCTGTTAGCAGCCCCCGAACTACAGAAGCCAAGGATGTATTGATACCTTTGTGCTTACTAACAATAGCAATGAAACAGAAGAGGGAGGACATTTGGTAGCCAAATTAGTGTAAACAGATAATAACTGAGACACTGGCTTTAAAGTCAAATCTGGGTTGGGGGAAGGAGTCTGCAAAATCAAACAATTTGTAACAAGTTAGATGAAATCAGACATCGAAGCTTGTGGTAAAAAAACTTCCTTTTCCCAAGGCTGTGCATTACAAAGCTGAGGCCCAATACCTGGAAGAATAAACTGTTTTACAGGTTCATAGGTAATTACTAGGCTAATGACCCTAAAGGGCCTTTTTAAGCCTAGCCATGCTTCACAAATATACTTGACAGGTTTTCACACCACTCATTTTATTGGGGGTATAGCCTGGGTGTGAGTGATAAAAGTATTTAAAAAAAAAAAACAAGTAATCTCCGTGGTATCCCCGAAGTCTTAAAACAACCCACTAAAGTGTAGTGGGTCTAAAAACAAAACAGTGTAAGAAACTTCTCTGTGTGGAAGATTTTCAGTCCATATATTTCTAGTTAATCACTGTATATTAATCAGATCAGACAATAGTAGTAGAAGTAGCGAACGTAAACTCGTCAAGTCAAAAAGTAATAATAAAAAATATATAATTCTACAGCATTACTAAGTACTCAAAAGTAATCCAAGCAAGGCAGGCAGTCTGTTTCCAGTAGAAAATCCTTTATTAAGTACACAGACAAGCGATCCAAGTAAAACAAAAATAGAGTAATAATTTCCTCACAAGCTTTCTAAATATATATATACTTTTTATCAGGCATGGGAGTGCTGTAAAACAAAGTGTTATTGGTACACATGTTAAATTCACATCCCTTCCCCCATCAGTGTGACATTCGAGCTGGTCCTGCCCTACCTAGTAGCTGTCATAATAATATATAGCCCTAATGTACTTTAATGGTACATCTTATTTAACCAAATTATTAAGAAAGTAATTTACAGGGCACAGTGCAATGAATGTGATGCATTCTATGTGGGCAAGACTGTAAATAAACTCAAGCGAAGGATTTCATGTCATCTGTCAGAAATCTGCTCTGGATGTAAAAATAATGCAGTAGCCAAACACCTTTCTCTTCATAAAAGACACACAGGTTTTAAGTTCCAGATCCTGGATCGCATAGACATGGGTGATCTTGAAGGAGACATCCTGAATATTCTGGAGAAACATGAACTCATGTGGCAATTAAAGCTGAACTCTTTTAGAAAGCCTGGACTAAACTACTACTGTTCAATTAAAAGTGCACTGGAACTTAGAAAATTGCCACATTGTTTACATGACTAATTGTATTTTATTTTATTTTTTTCTACAAATTGGTTTTAAATACCATTTTAAATAATTTGAAATTTAAGTGTATATTTTTTTTCCATCATCATACACATTTTTTTATTTTTTTCTGGTTGTCTTTTTTCCACTTTATTCAAAATGATGGTAATAACAATACTAACTAATTATACAATTATATAGGTTTTTAGGGTTCTTGTACACAGACCTGAAGAAGTCTAGAAGGACGAAAGCGATCTTTGTTAACAATAGGTTATGAAAATAGAAACTGATTTTTACATGCAAAATGTATATGTATATATTTATATATAATTTTTGATTGCAAAATGAACTAAGTTGATATATTTCCAGCTATGTAGTATATTGCCTTGTATAAAATCACAGACTTAATAATCTACTTAATAATTTGGTTAAATAAGATGTACCATTAAAGAACATTAGGGCTATATATTATTATGACAGCTACTAGGTAGGGCAGGACCAGCTGGAATGTCACACTGATGGGGGAAGGGATGTGAATTTAGCATGTGTACCAATAACACTTTGTTTTACAGCACAATAAACCACTCCCATGCCTGATAAAAAGTATATATATATTTAGAAAGCTTGTGAGGAAATTATTACTCTATTTTTGTTTTACTTGGATCGCTTGTCTGTGTACTTAAAGGATTTTCGACTGGAAACAGACTGCCTGCCTTGGTTGGATTACTTTCGAATACTTAGTAATGCTGTAGAATTATATATTTTCTATTATTACTTTTTGACTTGACGAGTTTACGTTCGCTACTTCTGCTACTATTGTCTGATCTGATTAATATACAATGATTAACTAGAAATATATGGACTGAAAATCTTCCACACAGAGAAGTTTCTTACACTGTTTTGATAAAAGTATTTACAATCTTCCTCTCTCTAATGGGGACAGAGGTGGCAGACCAGGTGTAGATTTACAATTCCACACCAATTGATCAAAGCTGTGCTTAAATAAGTTCAGGGAGGATCTCTGTTTCACATGTATGGGAGGCCTGTTCTAGTGAGAGGGTAGTTAATCTGAGATATATCTGACCCACCAACATGGCTTATTTATGTTGCAGATGAGGTTCAAGTCCCTAGATCGGGTGTTTCTAGTGCTAACTGTTCTGTGAATATGCAACAGGACCATAAGGGTTTGATCAGATGATGCTTTGAAGGCTGGACATAGATCACTTCTCAGCAGTCTGTAGTTGACATAATACAAGGGGGTAAGGTTTTGATTTGAGGCAGTTTAGGATATGTTTTCTACATCACATATTTTTTGTGAAAAACCACTGCGAACATTCTAGTTGTTGCATAGGCCTGGTCAAAAGGGGCACTGTACTCCATGAATGGTCTAATGAGGGCCAAGTTCAATGGAACAATAACTTCTCTGGACATACCCTTGCTTAAAAGTTGAGCAACATAAAATTATTTCCTTACTACAGCAAATGCATGATGGTCAAAAGCTAAGTCACTATGACTGAATAGTGCTTTGAGTGGCCCAGACAGGTCATGTTTCATGCAATTAAGGAGGCATATTGGATTACTGTCGGGTCACATCGATGCAGTGTTTTTGGCCTGGAAGAGTGCATTGAGGACCTATTTCCTAGTGACAGTTTAGGAAGTTATGGTTGAGGATATTACTTGACAGGTCTCTGGGGGGAGAAAGCAGGGGTAAAATGGAGCTGAACTTACCGGCCAGCAGACTTGTTATGTCTTCCAGCTCAGTATAAGTATCTACATTTATAATTAGTTCAGCACATTGTTGTGTTTTGCCTTTGAGGTCATAGCTTGAAGAATGTCTTATAGTTGTCCTTAGCCTGGGAGACTACCTTTACATCAAATTTGAATATGGAAGTCTTAATTAATCTCCTAAGTTGTTTATTCAGTTTGTTTAGTGGTTCTTAACTTGCTGGGTGTTGCATTTCTTATTTTTGGCCATGATTTTTTCCTTTTGTTATGCAACCTATTGATGTTAGGATTTCACTAGGGTGGCTTGTTTTTTAAGTTTGTTCTGTGCTTATTTTGAGTAGGTACTGCTGCCTCTATGCAGCTGTATACATGACTGTAAAAGTTTTTGTGAGTGACTGAATATACAGCAGTGTTCTCTGGATTAGAAGGGGCTTGAAATTTTGTCAGGGTATCACCTAAAAGTAGGAAGTTTGCCTTTGAATAATTTCTAAAAATTCCAGGGTTACCTGGTGTCTCAAGTTTTTATTTTTATTTTGACAGAGACAGCTTTATGGTCCAATCTGACCAGTGAGGACTGTCTACACTTGTGAGGGTGCAATGTACCCCTATGTTGGTGAGGATTAAGTCAAGGATGCTGCTACCCCTTAGTGGGCATATGGACTAGCACATGCAGGGCATTCATGCTGACAAAGTCCAGGAATGTTTGTGCCTGCAAGTTTGAGATTGTGTATGATTCCCAGTTTAAAGTGGTTAGTTGAAATTACCCATGAGTACAGAGAAGGGATGAATGGAAAGTTACTTAAGATCAATCTAAGTAAGTGGTATGGATTTCCTAGGTCACAGAAGGGGACTTACAGCTTGCAAAGACAGGTATGGGATTTTGTTTATGGTGAGTTAACTGTGGAAGAGCTCAAGTGTGTTATACTGCTTGACTAGCCTTCAGGTAAGATTGTTTTTTATGTAAATTTAGACACCTTCAACCTTTTGTCCCTTTCTGTGCAAGTTAAAGAACAAAGTAATGCACTTACAATAAAATAATTTAAATATTATAACAAAAGAATATTATAACAATCAAGTGCAATGAAGCTTTGAAATTTCCTTATGTACAGATACTCAGAAGAACTATTGTATTTTAGTTTAAAATTGTATCCACAGCAATAGTCTTAATCTAGGTTAGTCGAAATGACAGGAGAAACCCTATGCCCAGTGATGAATAAAATTAAAGAACAAAGAAGAGGAATGTCACCAGTGGCTGAGAGGGCAGCATTTTCTCTTCACAGCAAGAGTTTCTCTGGTTTGCTTCTTGGCTGGGATGCCATCTATGCAGTGTCTGTATGCATGGATTTTCTCCAGGTGCCCCTGTTTTCTCCCACATTCCCAAAACATGCAGGAGGTGGACTGGAAAATCTAAAATGGCCATAGGAATGATGTGCGTGTGCTTGTGTGGTACAGATGAACAACTGTGGCAGGGCTAGCCACCTGGCGGTGAGAACATCAGCTCTAGATAATTGCCGTTGTTGAAGTAACACCCTGACCCCATGTGCAAAAATGGGAAAAGGAGTTGGTGATGAATGGAGGGAGGGATGGATGGATAGAGTTTTTTTTAAATATTATGTAAACACTAATGTTTCAAGGGGATCAAGTGCCACACACGCACACAGATACGGCAAATACCTAAAGGAAATGCTTCAAAAACACATAAAAGAGAGTACAAACTATTAATAAAGGAACTTTTGCTGTGGTGCTTGTCAACACTGCAAATCCATTAAATACACAAATGTATCATTGCATCCAGATACAAAATATATTGGGCCAGATTCCAAAAGAGTTGCTCTCAGTGCAAGTCTGCCCCCCCCCCCCCCCCCCGATTCCAAAAGCCCTGCTGTCTGTGTATGTGACTTACTTCTGTGTAAGACCTATCTATAAACAAGCTTACTATGGGGACCAGATTCCAAAACACTTGCTCTCAGTGGTCACTTACTCTGAGAACAAGTCTTTTCAAATCAGTGCCGTTATTTTTAAGGGGGTTGCAAACTACAATACAACTGAGTTGGTGCATTTTGTACCGTCAAGAAAAACAGAAAGGAGGCTCAAGCAATGAGCAAAAGAACATCTGATGAAGCACATCAATGCACGAAGAATGCTTTAGCTAAATATTGTTTGAATGCAGACAATAACAATGATATGAACACATTTCTGCTTCCAATTCTTGAAGTAATCTGTATATTAGAAAAGAGGAAGATTTAATCTGTGCACTGCCTTTATGTGAAACTAAGTGACAGGGAGAGATATAATGGCATGTGCCTTGCTAATATAGTTTCATTAATGACATATCTGAGAAGTAGAGGCAATGCTAAACTTCATTCATTTCAAGTAGTTTATATTCAACTTTATGTACATAGCAAGGATATTTTATTTTGGTTGCATATGCATATTTTAGGAATTGCATGCGAACACTTTTTGATTTTTTTTTAATGAAAATTAATGCATTTAACTGATTAATGGAAGAAATTTTGGTTACATAAAGTGTAATTACATCAACTTATCGCACAGCATGAAGGAAGGATTTGGTTATCCAAAACCAGTTGTGTGTGTAATAAACAAGTATATTTTTTTATCAACTCCTAGTGTGGCATAACTTTATTTCTGGATTTCGGACTTAATGATTTTGTGAGACTTTAGTCACCTAAGGCAGAAGTTCTGAAAACAGAAATGGCAAAGCAACACTGCATATACTCAAACCCTCAAAAAGCTTCTCCGCTACAGCTACCCACAGTGGCTTAAACAAGAATTTGACAAGCACACAAGCGATCTAGCACATAGAAACTGATAATATAAAAGCAAATCTGAAAGCTTAATCCTTTCCTAAACCAAGTAGCTGGACCAGGATCACACCACCTCCCTGACACCCATCCAATGGCTTCTCTACCTGCACCCAATCAGCCCACACACGCCACTAAGGGTGAAAGCCAGGCATTCCGAGTTAGGTGACAGTCCGCTGCCCCATTTATTCCTGCCTGGACAGCCTAAATCAACCCACTCCTTACCACTCTGGTAAGACCTGGATGGTAGGGAACAAGCCAGCTTCAGGTCCTGAAAAGTGGCCTACTCAGCCTTCAATAGGTAACCTGTGTACTCAGCTGCTGCTTGGTTAGGAGGGGACATGCATACTTCCATACATGTTATCCATTTTTCTCCTTCTCAGCAATAGAGAGCTAAGCATTGACAGGGAAATCAACTTGGCAACTACAACAGTGAGATACACCCACCCACTGACAGATGTTCCCAGAGCTGCAGGCCCTACCACCTCCTTCCCCACCAGGAGGAGCATGCTGGTGTAAGCTGATCAGGTTAATTTCTCCTTTGCCTACACCTTGCAGAACCTGTACTGCTAAATTAACACTATTCATCTGGGTCACAGTCAGGACTTCATCCATCCACACAACAGGGTCAAGATGAGACTGTATCATGGTTTTATGCAAAAGCCAAGGATGTCTTCCCTGTCATAAAATTCAGATGTGTTTTTTTTTTTTTACAAATCCCTAAGCCAACAAAAAGGAAGCAAACTAGGAAGCATAAACTGACACTTTATACTGTCCCAAAAGGCTAACAGAAAAGATACTCATCTAGCCAAATCCAGTTTAATATGACTATGAAAATTATTTTTCTAAGCACCATAAATCCCTGGCCATTAGTCATATGCTCAAGTATCTGGTTACATTCATCTGGGGAAGAGCCAGGGCTAGGGGGGATTCTACTTTCCCATTGTTCAGTCAGTATTAAGATGCACTGTCATACAGATCCCATGCCCTTAACTGTCATTCTGGATCCTCAAAAGGAGTAGCAAATAGCACAGATGATGGTCATTTAAACTCAGCAGTCTTTTTCTTGCTCCATTCCTTTACCTGTGTAAAGCTTTAGTAAGCATTTTCAGAGATAGATTGAAGAGATGAAGGGACATCAAGCACCCCGGAAAGACCCATTACTGAATGGAGAGGACAAAAAAAAAAAACACTCTTACAAGCTGATCATAGCCAAGGGGTTTTGCTGTACATACTGTTAGCTAGAAAGTGATAATGAAAGGAGGGCAGACCATGACCCTTAAAAGAGAAGAATACAAAGCCACATGCAGACCCCTTCCTCTCTTGAAGCCAAACTAGGCACTGCTAAGCAAGGGAGTCCAGGTCCTGCCCAAATCCCCAGTAAAACCTGCAGCCACTAACTTTAGTTTACTATTAATCAAGAAGGTGATCAAGAAGCACATTTATATGCTTTTTTTCTCCTTTCCTGGGACTATCTGATGGCTCAATTATCTTTATCCAGCTGGCCTGTTCATTCTACTGGCTGGACAGACAGCCTTCCACAGGTTAGATGAGAATCCTCTGATGCATTAGTTCCTGCCTGGGGTGTCTAATCAGCCTATTTGTTCGCCCTGTGGTGAGAATCTGGTAGAAAGGAGTGGACCAGCTTTCAGGTGCAATAGAATGGCCTACCCTCCACCCTGAAGCTCTCACACTTCCTGTGGTGACTCTCTTGATTACTGCCACCTGCTGTTGGAAGCATGCCTCTAGATGCAGCATGAGTGTGGTGTCCTTCAGATGAAATGTTAAAATGAAGTTGCATCTGCATGAGTTGGTGGTAGCTTAGGTGGATGTAAAAGATACCACAGGACTAGCAAAGAGTTGGGGAAGTTCCACCATGCCTTGGCCAAATTTCCCCTCATAAACACCACCTTGGGCCTCTCCTGAAAAGAGGCTACTAGCTTAGAGGGATGAACCTGGTGAACAAAGAACAAAGAGACTGATAGATAGATAATACATTAAATTTCAAAATTATTCTTGAATCCAGTGCGGTGGGCCAAACACCAGAAGTTGAATGTAGCTCCTTCTAAACTTTTTTTAATCCATATTATTAATATTCCACATCTAAAAGTATTTCCTTCTGATACCAAAGTTAAAATGATGTGATGATCTGATGACACACTGGCCACATATGTTGTAAGTTTGTAATCGACAGGCCTTAAAATCCTGACTACAAAACTACAGAAACATATTTTACTTGGTCAAAATAAATACTCCAAACCTCTGAATAGAATGCATTAAATTAGTTGAAGAGAGATGCTCTGGCACTGAATAACTTGACAGCATCAACCTGAAAACAATGGGACTATGTTAATCCAACATACCTATGTTTACATTCATGTATAACTTAGAATCATTAATATGCAGTAATGTGGGGAGTGGGAGCACACAAACCTAAGTAAATAGAAGTCAGAAAAACAAAGTCATTAGGTTGCACTACCAAAGCCAATGTTTTCCTTTCTGATGGTGCTGGTCAGTACAGTGTGAGACTGTTTGTTGTCTGGTAATGCAGACAGACTGTTTCGCAATTCTAGTCAAGTTTATAACTCTCTTCCACAGTTTCAGCCCTTTCAAATAAAAGCTCTCGTAACCTTTGTTAACTATCTCCTAGAGATGTTAACATCCACACCAAGATACAAATAAGCTCATTAAATAGCACAAACTTATCAAAAACATTCCAACATTGAATGAAAACATGAACTATTCTATTAACTGTTTATTTTTGTTGACTTAGTCCCATGTGCTGCCAAACTATAGTTTCTTCCTTTGAGGGCTGTTTTTTTAAACAACAATAAAACATTTACGACTATTCTTTTTTTTCTCAAATCCCTTCTCACAAAGAAGTACCATCTAATAAAATAAGAAAAAGACAATAGTTAAACATCTAATCCCAATACTGCACAGGCTTAGCCACTTCTGCCACTTAAAATAGCAAATGATGGGAAAGAAACTAACTTCTGCATTAAAAATGAATTAGTTTAGATTCTCCAAATCTCAGACCCTATAGGGAGAGGCAAATTACAATAGGGGCGATTTAGGCAGCTTCCCAGGACCCAGAGCTCTGGGGGAGGGGGGCACGGCTGGTGGTCACCCAATATACTGCACAGGCTGCATTATCTAGATCTGAAACAGTTTTAAGATGGTTTTACATTCAGCACTGCTAACTTTCTTTAGTTAGCTTGGGTGCCAAAAGGCACTGACATTACAGGCAGATTTTTAGTGTATTAAAGAGAAATAATGAGTAAATGAATGAATGAATGAATGAATGAATGAATGAAAAGCATTACACATCCCTGCCATGACTCCAGGGCTATTCTATACACGGGTGACTGGGAAGCTCACGCATGCACAGTGCCAGACAATTACACTATGATATAAAGTGCAGGTCAGGCTGCATAATGTGCATATGCAAGTAGTTATGCAGTGTTATTTAAACTCTATTACAGTTCTCATACAGTATTTGCTCAGTTAATGGTGGGCTGGCAAATCACTGAACACAACAGTATGCATGTTGTTTCACTTCAGAATATCAAGATGCCTGAGGTAGAACATGCAGTGGAAGAAATTATATACTGTCAATGTGGCTATTATTTATTTATTTATTTATATTTGTTAACTTAGTATGAGCCTATTTATGGAACTGACAATGGAGTTATTTTTATTTATTAGTACCAGTTAATTACAGAGGAACACAAATACATGTGCAGCCATCCTCAGTCAACCACTGTACACCTACACAATTTTAGTCTTAGTTGTCAGACAGACTGACAGATGCAGACGCAGACGCAGACACACACACACACACACACACACACACACACACACACACACACACACACACACACACACACACACACACACACACACACAATCCTTCTATTTTCTCTCTTTCTTCTATTCCCAGACCTTCTATATTTTCACAAAGCATACGTTAACTTAAATCCGTTTATTACATGTCATAATCGAACAGTGGTATGGTCAACGAAATGGGAAAATACAAATTCACCCCAGGATTGACTGGTATGGCCCTCCTACAGAAAGGAGGTGTAGCCTGAAGGAAGGTACTGGCAAGGTGAGTATGATCATGACACTCAGTGGCTTTGGAAAATCTGTGAATTTATGACCAAAATATAGCTGTAGTCATCATAAAAAAGAATCTCTGGTTACTTACATTTATTTACTACTTTGGGGCAAAATGCTTAAGTTGCTTGACATAGTAAGTATTATGTTTTTTCACATTTACAACATTTGTTAAAGGCAAACATTTCATTATAGGTCACATACACCATAACACACACACATATATATATATATATATATATATATATATATATATATATATATATATTTGGGTGAAGTGAAATTCATTGAAACACTCAAATATCGACTTTTGCAACATCGAGCAGAAAATGTCGACACACTACTACACATGCACCGAACAATTTTGGTGCATGCAAAACATAACCTCAAAAAATAAAATACTGTTTTTACAGGGGGCAAGACTACTACACCCTCACACCCTCTACTAATTATATTTTCTAACTCCGAGATTGCACAATGTCAGGGAACGGTACATGTCCCAAAACCAAGAATTATGTGATTCCACACTGTCAATCACCTGTGTAGTCGACCAAAGAGGGATTTGGTGATATTCAGTTTTCCTATATATATATATCTCCACACACACATATATATATATATATATATATCTACACACAAACACACACACACACACACACACACATGTATGCATGTATGTGTGCGTGTGTGTATATACAGACATACACACACAAGCACACTTTTTTCCCTGATAAATATGCTTCTTGTAACTTCTATAACCTGTTTATTGAGTACTACATTTAAACCTTTTAAGATTTTTGAAGCTTTTCCTGACAAATAATAAGCTGTTATTAATATGCAAAAAAACGCAGTGTTAGTAGATTTCAAGCAAAATATTTACACTGGCTGACAGTCAATTTAATCCCAAGGATTGCAAATACTGAGAGTGGAGTGCCATTACTCTTAAGCTTAGTGAGTCACTGACCTTGACTACTAGTCTCCCATGATGTCTGACTGTACAATCAGATAAAGCTTCAGTTTCCTAATATGTCAACTGCTTTGGAAACTGTTCATGGACAGTATAGGTAAATAAATCAGATGTTCAAATATTAGTAAAAAGAAGTTTTAGAAGACAGCCACTCAAGGAATAGATTCTGATACCTTATTACCACTTCACAGATGTCAGGGATACAGCTGCTCGTGGTGACTGAAGCTGATATGTTTTTATGTGTACTCAAGGTCAACGGTAGGAAGAAACTACTTCTGCTGATTCTGCTCATATTTCAACAGTCAGAGCTACTATGGTATGTGAATTATGATTGCCATAAGTAGAATGGAATAGGTTGACTATTGTGGCTAATTCAAGTAACAGTGTTAGCAGGTGGTCCAAAATGGAGCACACAATAGTTATTGGAGTTGGCAGTGCATCTTCTCAGTTGGTAAGAAGCACCTGCATCCAAATAGTACCTTCAACTGATTTAGCTCAAATTGTGCTCTGTGACTCCTAATCCCTGCTAAAACTAGTAATCTGGGGAGAGAAGTGGTGGATTACAGTCTGTATCCGTGAATCCTATGATAAAACTAGGAATCAGAGAGTGTGCAAAAAGTATAAGAATATACTGAGCTTCAGAAAACAGAAGAAAAGCATAACACTTCTTGATATGCATAGTTAACAAAACTACTTTTAAAGCAATCCAGGGGTGAATACAATTTAGTCTGTTGTTTGCTCACTTTAAAGTCTGGATTTACAGGAATAGTGTGCATTTGTATGAAGTAAGTATGAATATTTATTCTATGGCTACTGTTTGTATGAACCAAAGTTGAAACTGTTCCTGATTTTGCATTTTTGCACTGTGCTTCCTAATATTTTTTCTGACAAACTACTGAAGATTGCAGTCACTAAATAAGGGTCAAAGGTTTGGCTGTGGAAGAAAGCAATTTGCTCTCCTGTTTTCCAAAGTGAAGGGAGCTAAACTCCTTATCAAGTGATTAATGGTAATAACAATGGATGCTTCAAAGGTAGTTTGAAGCAACTATTTGAGATCAGATAAAGTCATACCTCTCAACCGTCAATGAGTTTCTGAAGAGAGAAGATAACCACCTCATATACTCCCTCCTACATCTTTGTACAGGTCTCAACCTCTTACTTCCAGAATCAGGCAAATCCAGAAACAATCCGGGACAAAGGGGAACACTTGTTACAGCTAACTTGAGAAGTTGACAGAATAAGAAAATGAGAATGTGAATTAGCACATATTTTCTGACGTAAAACAAATCTATAATTTTAATTATGTTAGTTTATCAAGTTTTGAAGTATGTAAGAGGAATATTTGACAGCTGTCTGATTCTGAGCCTTTGTCTCTCATTATTTTTGGCCTTCTCTATGATTTTTGTGTTGGGAGTTACTTTATTATCTCAGTCAGATGAGGTTTACACAACAAAGTGGCTATAACTGTTGGGTGGGGGTGGCAATGTCTGTGGACGAATCTAGCTCAACCTCTTGTTTGCATAATTGTTCAAGATGAATTGGAATACTTGGGCTAATGTGTGTTTGTGTAAAACAATCCTGGAATGCATTACTTGGTTTCATATTTTACTTTAACAAACAGTCAGCAATAGTGATATAACTGCTGGGTATGGTGGCTGTCTGTGGATGATAATGGCTGACTCTAACAGTAATGATCAAGTTAATCAGTCATTTGTTCTGGCTTTGCAGGGCTACTGTGCATTAATATAAAGTGGTACGGAGTACTTTACTGTGGCATTTTTTTTCACAATCAAACATTTGAGGTGTACACAATCAAATGATGTGGCTGTAATTAATGGGAATGGGCACTGGTGGATTGTAATGATAATAATTTGAATAGCCTTAAAAAAGGAAGGCAAATTCAAAAGAACATGAACATTTATGTGAGAACAAAAAAAGTGCATGTGTGGGAGGGGTCCATGGTTTAAAAACAGCCCAGGGCCCAATGTACACTTAATATGCCACTGCCTACAGACAATTCACTCATGCCTTTCACAGTGCTGCTACCTTTTCTGAAGAGGAGGGTGTTAGACTCTTATCAAGTGATTTATCACCTGACTTCAATAAGCTTCAGCACCTACTGTCCCTCAATTATAAGCAAGGCATTTAAATGGCATATGACTAAGAAAAATCAAGAAATTGCACATTTCCACACTGTTAAACATGCTTCCATACTAGATCAGTATGAACAGTATATGTACACTTAAACCCATCTTTAACTGACTTGTCTTTGCTTTAACTATTAACTTCCATTCTGTATACAGTAACAAGCTTAGTAAAGTTAAATGATGGATAGAAATTCCTTAAATAACAGTCTTTGTCATCATTTGATAACAGGTCCTGAATTGCCCTAATCGAGTGTTGGACCACAGATCTATGCACGTCAATTTTCTGTGTGGAAGAACAGCATGACAGCTGATGTTTCTTTCCTTTTCCTTCCTATGCTATTTTTTTCACCTGTCAAATGGCCAAGAGTGAAAATACAGACATGCTAAATGTTATCAAGGCCTATTTTACTGAAAACCCACTTAAGAAAACTACCTGTGCAAAAGGTCTAAAGAAGAGAAATTTATGTTATGGAAGACAAACCTCTCACACACCCTAACTTAATATAACCAGCTCTGGGGTTATACAAAATCTGAGCGAGTTAACATTCACTTAAGCAGGATTCCACTTGAAGCGAAGTCAATTTCATAAACAAGTACCAAAAATGTCTTTCTGAAAAGCCTTGATCCTGAGCAGCTGATATAATACCGAACAATGACTAACTTTGCTGCCAGCGATTTGGTCCTGAAAATGGCTCTCATGTCAAGATGCAGGACAACAGCAGATGAGATCAAGCCCAGGAGAAAAAATAAGGATTTGGGGACTGCAACTATGACTGGTGATTGCTATGTAATGCTAATCAACTGATCAGCATAACTGGAAGCTATTGTTCTCCTTTATAGTGAAGACAACTGTTGATCTGCGGTTCAGGTCCTGTAATTTATGACATCTGAACTAACCCATACTCAGCTGTCCATTACTTTTTGAAGGTCATACTGTGGTGGTGAATAGCCAGTTCCACATTATTCAGTGCATACAGTACTGTAGCAATACAAAAGTATAAGCCTTCCTAGAGTCTTTGCCCCACTGTGTAGCACTATTTATGAAATGCAAAGGGCTTTGGCATGCCATTCTAATGTATTTCAGCCCTATTCCACAGAGTAGAATGTTTACGAATCCTACCATTAATACATCTACTTTGAAAGAAAGGAGGATGAATGGCTATAACAGAATGAAACACTTAAGTAGCTTAAAGGAACTGATTAATCTCAAAAGGGTGACATCATTCAAAGGAAGAAAGAACAAGGTACAGGTTGAAAACAGAAAAGGCAACTCAGAGATGATAGTGATACATTATTTACTCATTTTATATTATTTTGCTCATTAGTTCTGCTAACATATTACTTGGTTACTCAACCATACAGAACTTTTCAACAAAATGAGCTACTCAAGCACAAATCCTCTCTAATTCTGCTTAGAAGCAGGATTTTGCAGTTAATCTGTATCATTTAATGATGGAAGCTAAAAATGACCAGACTAGGTCACAAGGTAAAATTATGAAGACAGTATGCTGAAAATCTGCAACAAAAATAACTAAAAGCTACAACTGTAATGGGCTTGCATTAAACTTTCAAATCCAGTCTCAGGACATAAGCAACTTTTAACAATAACTTCTAACTTGACAGCAAAATTTTTAAACACGCTTTAAAAAAACAACAGTTGTTAGTTTTCAAATCCTTTCAAAATGTTTTCACAGCCTGAAAGATTTTGCACCAACTGAGAAATATTATCCGCCAAACAAGTCATGAATATTTGAACTAGGACATGAGGCAGAATTGTAACTATAGTGAAAATCACAAAAAATAAACAGGAATGCTCAAAAATGCTGTACGATGGGAAGAGATCAGTTTTAGTAAAATTTGCATCACATTCATTCAACTAAAAAGCAATATTAGTTCATTAACACCTATGTGGTATAGAATGTCTCGCATCCTTGCATTCCAGTGTATTTTCTGAAAATCAACTTAAAAAGTACAAGATAAACAAATGTAAATATTCTGTGAACAATAAAAGGTAGTAGAACTTTCTATGCGGGCTGTCCACTGATTAACAGCTTAACTTCAACTCTCCCAGTGTGGAAAAAAAAAGAAGCTAAAAGACAAGGGCCAGGAACTCTTTCATTTTGAATAAATTCAGTTACAGGCTAGTAAGTACACTGCCTGGAAGCCAGCAAAGAAGAAGAAACTAAGACGGCCTGAAAGAAAATTAGCTAGAAAAGGTGAAGAGAAAACACTGACAGGAAAGAATCCTGCAGCTGTTCAACAAAAAGCAGTTCAGGCTCTAGCTTTGGTGCAAGACATGGCTTCCAGTAAATCTAGAGGACAAAAATAAGTCAAGTGTGCTCAGAGCTAATTAAATAAACAAAACATTTAAGAAGTATTATCAACTCAAATAGCAACTCAAATAGCAAAATGGAAGAAACTTTTAAACATAAATTCAGATGGACTGATAAAACTGCCAAAATCAGAGGTCGAAATGAAGAAATGGCTGATGGAGTAGGAGGATGTTCAAGAAGAGATGTTTCAAAAATTTAGAAGACAGAGCACATAAGGAAAATCTGAGATCTGTTGAACCAGAGAAACTATAAACAAACAAATGAGCAATTGGACTGGTATCCCACAGCAGGAACTGAAAGGGCAGACTGTGTGTATACTCCAAATCTGGCCATGAGAAAGCAGCAAAGACTTGTATTAGTAAAGTTGTAAACCTACCATCAGAAAGAGTTGATCCTGACAAAACTGTGGCAAAAGGACAAATTATTAAAAGTTGGAGACAGTAGAGAGTTTGTAGAAAATTATTATTTACTGTTCACCAGGCAGAAGAGAAACACATTTTTTCCAGCACTCAGGGAATGCTGAGAGGCAGGTGTAAGATTCAAGCTGGTGTATCCAGTTGTCTTCGGAATATTTTTTTTTCCTGGAAGATCAAAGTAATTTTCAGTGCAGAACAGGCTAAGGAAGAAATACAAAAGTTTGTCCAACAAAAAGTGCACCATAAAACTGAAGGGGACACTATTTCTCATTTTTCTGAAAATAAAGCTAATACAGACTTTGCTAGTGAAACTTTTTCCATTGCCCCAAAGGAAAATGCTTGAAAGACACAGAAAAGCACAGAGGTTGACTAGAAGAATCAGGGGTACCTTGGAGTTGAACCGGAATCTGGAGTCGGAGATGCAGATGAAAGTACAGTTTTGTACCTACCATAAATGTAGATGTCCGAACAGGAATGCATCTGCAGTCCTTACAAATGGGTTGTCCTGTCGTCAGGCAGCCCTTCGGTCGGCCGGATTCCAAAGTCTGGGTCTGGCCTCGGCTAGTGTCGCACTTCACCCGACGTCATAGCTGCAGTTCTTCGGGTATAAAGGCATCAGCCGACGCCATTTTCCTCAGTGTTTCTTGCCCCAGATGCCAGTTGCCCTCTTGGATAGCTAAATTTTGGATAAATGCCAATGTTTCCAAATAGTAGAAGGTAAACACAAAAAATAAGCATGTATGTACATATATACAAACAAATACACCATAAGAGATTCCCCCCCAGCTAGCTATTAGGTGGGCAAATACCCTAGGAATACCACAGAGGGGAAGGAGGGTGGGTAATCCTGACTGCAGATGCATTCCTGTTCGGACATCTACATTTATGGTAGGTACAAAACTGTACTATGTCCTTCAAGGATGCATCTGCAGTCCTTACAAATGGGTAGAATACCATAGCCAAACTAGGGGAGGAGGAAGAGGAAATTATGGTGTAGTTAGGATCCCTTGCAAAACAGCAGTGGCAAACCCTGCTCGGGATCTAGAGTATAAAGGTAAGTTATAATGCTTGGCAAATGTATGCACGGAGGTCCAAGTAGCAGCCTCTATAATGTCCTTGGTAGCCACTCCTCGTAAGAAAGCTGTGGTAGTGGCTGTAGCCCTTGTAGAATGAGGCCTTATGTTCTGTGGAGTTTGCTTTCCATGGTAGGAGTAACAGAATCTAATGCAATTTCCTATCCACTTGGAGATTGTCTGTTTGGAAATTGCTTTTCCTTCCCTTCCTGTTGCATATGCTACCAGAAGCTGGTCAGTTTTCTATTGCCCTTGGTTCTGTCCAGGTAGTAGCGCAACTGTCTATGTACATCCAAAGTATGCAGCAGTCTTTCCCCCCTGTTCTGTGGATTGGGGAAGAAGGTAGGTAGGTGGATTGCCTGGTTTAAAGACACTCTGGATACCACCTTAGGCATAAATGTAGGATTTGTTCTCATGGACACTCTATCTTGATGGAAGATTAGGAAGGGTTGTACTGCCATTAAAGCCTGTAGCTCAGAAACCCTTCTTGCTGAGGTAACTGCCAGCAGAAAAACAGTTTTCCAGGATAGGTGTTGAAGATCTGCTGTTGCTGCTGGTTTGAAAGGGGGGAGTGTCAATTTTTCTAGCACAAAGTTCAAGTCCCATGCTGGTAATGGTGGTTTCCTAGGAGGTTTTACATTTTTAATTCCTCTCAGAAACTTCCTGAGTAGAGGATGCGAAAAGACAGGGGGATCGAAGCTGTATTCTGCAGAAATAGCTGATGCATGTATCTTGATGGAGGAATAGGACAGGCCTGTATGGAAAAGCTCTGCCAAATACTCCAGGATGTTGGCAATGTCTACCTTTGACACATCTTTGCCCCTTTCAGTACTCCAAATGAGAAACCTTTTCCATTTTCCTGCATAGTTCCTTCTTGTTGAGGGTCTGCGGGCCTCAAGGATAATGTCTTTAACCCTTTGGGATAAATCTGGGTTAGTTGCTCTTATGTAATGTTCCAGGCAGTCAGCTGCAGAGTTTTCAGGTTTGGATGCAGGATGTTGTAGTCGCTCTGAGTTAACAGCAAAGGAATCAGGGGTAGTGTCCACATTTTCCCCCGAGACATGCTCCTCAGTAATGGGTACCAATGTTGTCTTGGCCAATCTGGAGCTATCAGAATGATCCTTGGATGTTCCTCTTTGATTTTCAATAGCACCTTGTGCATCAAAGGAAGAGGTGGGAATGCATATGCTGTCAGGCCTTTCCAACTGAAGGATAGAGAGTCCACCTTCCAAGCAAGTGGGTGGTACGTCCTTGTGCAGAATTTCTTGAGCTGGTGATTGAGTGGGGATGCGAATAGGTCTATTTGTGGCAGTCCCCATTTCTTTGTGATGACCTTGAAGATGTCCGGGTGTAGCATCCATTCGTGAGCATCCGAGGTAGTTCTGCTTAATATGTCTGCTAGGATGTTTTCTTTTCCCGGTACAAAAATTGCTTGTAACTGAATGTTGTAGCTCAGAGCCATATTCCATAGGTCCAGTGCCATCCGGCATAGAGGGTATGAATGAGTGCCTCCCTGTTTGTTGATGTAACACATGACTGTGGTGTTGTCTGTCCTTATCATCAACTGCCCTTCTTGGAAGAATGGTCTGAAATTCTGGATTGCTAGTTTTACTGCCAGCATTTCCTTTTGATTTATGTGCAGGTGCAGCTGATCTGGAGTCCATAAGCCTTGTATGCACTTGTCCAGCATGTGGGCCCCCCAACCGAGGTCTGAGGCGTCCGTTGTGATGGTTTGGCTTGGTTGAATGCTGTGGAAGGGCAAACCTGGGTTTGACTGGCATGCCTGAGCCCACCATAGGAACTCTTGTTTCAGGCATGGAATTAGTGGTATTTTGGTTTCTAAGCTGTGCCTGTGTTGAGACCATAAATTCTTCAGGTACCACTGTAGCTTTCTCATATGCAGTCTGGCATGAGGGACCAGGATTATGCAGGATGCCATGAAGCCCAAGGCCTGCAGTACTTTCCTTGCTGTTAGTTTGTTCTGCTTTGTTAATGCCAAGAAGTAGAGAGGAAGTTGTTCTTGTTTTCTGCAGTTAGGAATGCCATCTGTTTTACTGTGTCCAATTCTGCACCTAAGAAGGTTATTCTTTGGGATGGTATCAGTCTTGACTTTTTTATATTGACTGTATATCCCAGGGCTTGCAGTAAGCAAATGACTCTTTGTAAGTCTTCTGTTAGCTTGTTTTTGTTGTCCGCTTGTATCAGGCAGTCGTCCAGGTATGGATATATTTGGATTCCCTGAAGCCTGCAGTGAGCGATTACTGATGCCAGGCATTTCGTGAACACTCTGGGCAGTAGATAAGCCAAAGGGCAATGCTGAGAATTGATAATGCTCTGATCCTGCAAGAAATCTGAGGTATCTTCTGCAATTTGGTCGTATGGGGACGTGCAGGTATGCCTCCTTGAGATCTAGAGTCACCAGCCAATACTCCTTGCCCAGCATGGGAAGAAGTTGCTGTAGGGTCAGCATTTTGAATTTTGGAACAATGATGAATGTGTTTAAAGCGGACAGGTCGAGAATAGGCCTCCAATTTTTCTCTTTTCTTGGTACCAGGAATAGTCTGGAGTAAACTCCCTTGCCTTGTTCCATAGATGGTACCCTTTCCACAGCTCTCATCTTTGCTAATTGAGCTATTTGTTTTAGAGCTTCTGTCTTTTGATTTGGTGGTAGGTTTGGCATTCCTCTTTTTCCTGGTAAAGTATGGAAATGAAACCTGTAGCCTTGGTCTATAGTTTGCAAAATCCACTTGTCTCTTGTGATATAGTGCCAGTTTTTTGAAAATAAGGCTAACTTTCCGCCTAAGGGTGCTGCTATTTGTTCCCTGGTAGGCGGTGCCAGAGCCAAGTCACTGTGATTGTCCTGTTGCACTGGTAGTAGTTGTGTCTGTGCCTCGTTGGTTGTTACCTTGCCACTGGCGTCCCCTGTAGGCACCTCCTCTGGATTGATTTCTGCCTCTTGAACGCCTATTTCTGCCTCTCTGAGTTTTAGAGGAGTCTGGAAAGGACCAATTTTTGGAAGGCCAGTTCCTGCTAAACCTTGGAGGCTGAACCTGTAAGAAATCTTTCACTGTTGGTACAGATTTTGCCTTCTCTTCCATTTTCTTCAGTACCTGTTGAGCAGGAGAACCAAATAAACTGACCTTATCCATAGGAACATCTAATAGTTTTGTTTTAACATGATCCGGCAAGACCTGTTCTTTCAACCATGCATGCCTTCTTATAACTGTGCCAGTCATGGCTGATCTAAAGGAAGCCTCCAGTGCATCATAGCCACATTTTAAAGAATGGTTACTAACCTGCTGAATGTTATGCACCATTTCTAGAACATATTTCTTATCTAAAGAATCATCCGAGGACAGTTTCTTAGTTAACTGATCAAGCATAAACTCCTGGTATTGGATCATATGAAACTGACAGTTCAATGCCCTAGCTGAGAGAGTAGCAGAGGTGTATACTTTTACCCCATCTCTCTAAGGACCTGGATTCCCTTTCAGAAGGGAGAGGGTTTTTAACTGAGGTCGAAGCTACTGCCTTAGGCCCCTGGGAGATAGTCTCGGGATCTGCAAAAGGAGCCTTGTATAAATGGTGATGAATGTCCGGGACCCTGTAGAACCTATCGGGCTTAGCAGGGGCTGGAGGTAAAGTATCAGGAGCAGTGCAAGCATCATTAAATGCATCATCTACAACAGGAAGAACTGGAGGTATAGCTAAAGGCCTATGTTGTGGTAAATGCAAAAAGGTCCTAAGCCTTTTCCTTGAATCTGAGAAATCTTGTCCCTGCCATTGGAATTGCTCTCTCATGGCATGTAAAGTTTCCCCAAAGGAAAATTCCTCTGGTGGAGAGGCAGAAGGAATCGATTCCTCAGCATCGGAGTCTTCATAAGTAGAAAAAGGAGCCTCTGGATGGTCTGTATTGTCTGTATCATCAGAAGAATCATCTGAGGACACTGGCTCAGGGGGCTCTGCTCTAGGTCTCTTTTCTGGAGGTTGAGAGGCCCTGTCTGGGTGAGATTGGGATCCCCTTATTAAAGAAATGAGATCCTCTGCCAGAGTAAGCATTTGGGAACTGGAACTGGGCCTGTGAGAGGGGGGCTTAACAGGCACAGACTTAGAAGTTTTGGCTGCTTTAGCCCTGGCAAAGGCCTTTATGGACATGGCTGCAGGCGGCCTAGCAGCACCACGTGCAGGGGTAGAAACATCCAAAGGGATGGTGTCCGATAATTCTTGTGAAACCACAGTAGCAGGTTGAACTTCAGAGGCCGATTCAACCAGGTTAGAAGGGGCCTCGGTAGTAGTCATGGATTCGGCTGAAGATAGAACCGTTTGCTCGGTTTCGGCCGAAACCGAGACACTCGCGGTGTTTGCTTAACCGCGGTTTCGGCCAAAACCACGGACCGCGAGTGTCGGTCCTTTTCTTTGCATTTCTTAACTTGTGAAGTCGGAGGATCCGACGGCATTATATACGCAAAATCTGAGCCGAAAAACTGTTCAGCAAACTCCGACCGACGTCTAAGCGTCCGTCGGTTGAAAGAAGCACAGGCTAGACAAGCTGCTACGTCGTGGTCTGGGCCTAAACAAGGTAAGCAGTAAGAGTGGAAATCTTTATGAGGTATTTGTTTCCCACAAGTTAAACAGTTATTCACTTTTTCTGACATCGGCTGAGGCAAGAAAGAGTCCCCAACGGGGTACTTAGCTTTTAGAAGTCTTCGAAGTAGTATTCGGTAGTAGTAATCTCTGGATCTGACCGACCGGCACTTGCGAACAGCTTCTGCTTCGGGTGCCACGCGGCAAGAAAGACTGAGGAAAATGGCGTCGGCTGATGCCTTTATACCCGAAGAACTGCAGCTATGACGTCGGGTGAAGTGCGACACCAGCCGAGGCCAGACCCAGACTTTGGAATCCGGCCGACCGAAGGGCTGCCTGACGACAGGACAATCCATTTGTAAGGACTGCAGATGCATCCTTGAAGGACATCAGGAAGAAGACCAACAACACAGAAATTAGTAAATTAATGTGAGTCTGCAAAGCATCAATTACATTTGTGAAATACTCCTGTGTAATACAATATTATACAATAACAATTATACAATAACAATAATGTACTATACAATAACCTATATATGAGTGTATGTACGCGTGTGTGTACATATATGTATGTGTGTGTATATATATATATATATATATATATATATATATATATATATATATATACATATACATATACATACATATATATATATATATATATATATATATATATATATATGTATGTATGTATATGTATACATATATGCTCTTACATGTATATTTGTTTGAATGTATATATGGAAAACTTAAACATTTACATAAAGCAAAAAACACATGAAACTGAAACCTCCAAGCTGAAAAGAACGAAACTGCTCACAGTGATTATACATCTTAGGCTGGTTCAGATGCCAGTTAGAAACAAAAGGAATATTAATGTTGGTATATCATACCTTTGGGGCATGCATCAAGAAATGAATATGAATTTTATCAATTTTGTTAATAGACAATGTTAGCTACATATACTACATAAAATGTTCTCTATTTATTAGTAATGAAGTTGCAAAGCTCATTGTTGAGATATGAAATGGTTGGAAAGCTTATAAATTTTTATATTTGTTTTACACATTTCACATATTCTTGGGTGTTACAGATTTATCAATTGCATGTATTCATTATGTATGGGGCGTTACACAAAATTTTTGTTTGTGAAGGGTTAATGTTGCAGTCTTTAATAAATTGTATAATGGTATTTGTAATTGAATAATTAGGCAACAATTAGCCTTTTAATTGAGAAAGTTTGTATATAAAAGTTGCTTCATTTGGTGTAAAAATTATTCCCTGAAGGCTTTTGAGCCGAGGTACCAGGAAGCACCATTAAAAAGTTTTCAGACACCACTCCTGTGAAAAGTTTCATTCTTTTCAGCTTGGAGGTTCCAGTTTCATGTGTTTTTTTGCTTTATTTGGTTCTTTGAGAGTTTTTTTTTTGTTTATTAGGCTTGAGCTGCATTTGCTGGCCTATCATGGCTGGAACCCAAGCTGAGTCTTCCTCCATCTCCTGTTCCACTTCTTTGGCAGAATTTTTGAAGGAAAGAGATGCAAGGGTAGCATCGAATTATCTTTGTCCCTGGGGGAGTCAGATTCGAATGAGGGAGACTTCATGCACTTGGAGTGGCTTCTTAATAAGGAGGCAACCTTGTTTTATGATACTGGACTTTTGGAGAAATACATAAGTCTGGACTTGACCCCTAGGGGTCTGAGAATAGATCGGTTACCTTCTTCTGATTTTTCCGATAATGAGGCTGACCTACTTGAAGAGTGGAAGTGTATTTCCCTAACATGTACTTTGGGATGGCTGAAAGCCTTGGTGTATTTCCCAAAGATGTACTTTGGGATGGCTGAAAGTCTTGATTAAAAGAAACGTAAGGCAACTTGAAATGGTGCAGGAAGAGAGTTTGCAACTGCAGGAGTGGTTGGGCAAATCCGTTCCTGCTACATGTTTTAATAACACAATTAAAGAAATCCAGAGCAGTGTCAGCAAGGTGGAAGATGCTGTCATCAATCGTAAGAAATGCAAGTTAGAGCATGATATTAGGGACTATAAACAACACTATTGTTTCTTGGCAGCATAAACCAAGAAGGGGCAGGTCCAAGAGCGCTCAAAACGGAAACAAATCTTGTACATAGCAAGATTCCTTGGCTTCCTCGGTGGAGATGGCTTCCAGTGGTAAAAAGAATGTTTCCTTTGAAGAAGTAATTTCAGCAGGGGACAATGCACAAGAACATTATTCCATGTAGCAACAAATGAAAACTCGTGGTCAGAAATGGCAAGGAACGAACTCCAATGGTGGTGGCGGCAACAGAAGACGGAATTAATGGCGGTTCCAAAAATTTAGCTTATGACTGTTTGTCTAACTTTAATGTGAAGGTGTTTGCATCACCCAGGTATGCGATGGAGGAGCATACTAAGGGCAGCGGGACTAATTTAAAAATTATTAATCTGTCTGATTTAACCATAAGCAATGATGTTGAAACTTTACTCAACATTTTTTCCAAGCTTGGCAGACATTATCATTGAAGCAAGTCGTTTTTGTAGAAAACTGCAGTTAATGGTATTTTTTCATTATTGTGCATTGGGAGTCAATGACAATGCTGGGGTTAACGATGTTAATAATCTATGTGTTTGTTCTGATGATTCACTTCTTAATGTGTCAACATATGAAAATGAGTTGTGTGACATTATGGTTGACTCACTTGACGGGGAAGAAGCTAACATTGAAAGCTAAGAAAAGGGTTTTCTTACAGGCTATGGTAGGTTAAGGGTACCACAGGTTCCATATCATAGCAATTATTTTCCACCTAAACTGTCAGCAGTAGTACGACAGTTTGAAAATGTCTTATATAGACAAATAGAATTGGAGTATGAAAAAATCAGGAAAGGATGCAGAACCTATCATTTGAACAAAAATGAATGGTTAGCTCTAAATAATTTGCGAGGCATGAATGATAACTATATCTACACTCAGGCTGACAAAGGTGGTAACTGGGTAATTTTGCCCAGCTCCAAATATAATGCTATGGCTGAAGAATTGTTAAGGGACAAGTCAGTTTACATTAGGGTATCGGGTGATGTTATTTCTGCATTTAATGATGAACTGTTGGAACTCTTGGAGAGGGATGAGAGATTGGGATTTTTCACCCCAATGGATGTTAGGAAATTATACGCGAGGAACCCCAGGGATGTAAATTCCTTCATTATCCCCAAGATCCACAAATGTTTAAGTAACCCATCTGATAGATCAATAGTATCAGGAAAGGGGTCCTTTTTGCAAAATGTGGGTATTTTTTTGGATCATCAGTTGAAGGTATATTTGCACAAAGTTGCATTTCACATTAAAAATGGCAAGGATCTCTGTGACCTGATAAGAGGAATGAAGTGGAGTACTGACATTTATTGGGCAAGTGTGGATGTTAAAGCCCTTTATACTAGCATCAAAAATGTTTGGGGTTTGGAAGCAGTTGACAAGCTTATGGGGGAGGGCCCATGTACAGCTTTTGTGCTGCAATTATTAGAGTTTTCCCTAATGCACAATTGTTTCAAGTTCAACAAACAATATTTCTTGCAAAAGATGGCACTGCGATGGGGGCTACATATGCCCCTTCATATGCCATTATTTTTATGAATCATTTTGAGAATTTGTTTGTTTATAATACTGAATTTTTTTTACATCATGTTATCATCTATAAAAGATATATAGATGATTTATTTTTTATATGCAGGGGTAACATCACACAGTTTCAAGATTTTATGGATACTTTCAACAACAATGGTTTTGGTTTGCAATTTACCTATAAAACTGACAAGAAAAGGATCCAATTTCTTGATTTGGAATTTTTTGTAACAGATAATGGAGCGATATCCTTCTGGCCCTTTAGTAAAGAGACTGCTGTCAATAATTTTTTATTAGCTGACAGCATGCACCCCCCCCCCTACACATACTTATTGGCTTCACTTCCTTATGGTGAATACAATCGTATTTTTTAACAATAGGTGTGACAAGCACACTGTGAAAGAGGAATTTCAGAAAGTTAGACAAAAATTGTTGGAGAGAGGGTATGTTCTACAGTCCTTGGTAAAGCTGAAAAAAAGGTTTGGGAATTTGACGACAAATAGTCTTTCCAGCAATATAAGAGGTAGTTTTAGGGTAAGATCAAATGATGCAGTCAGAGAGGATAGTGAGGACAGAATATTTTTTGTTTCTAAATATTCTCCCTTTTCCAATACTTTAAAGAGGGTTGTAGAGAGGTTTTGGTCTGTGGTAGTTAATAATGCCCACCCTGGCAGGTTTGTTTCCTAAAAGAATAACATTTTCATATAGTAGATTTTTAAATTTAAAGGAATTATTAAATCTCAAGAAGGGTAGTGGAAATTGGGTACAAACAGGTTGTTATTCCTGTGGACGTTGCAAAGTATGCAGTAGAGCTGGAAATTTGGATGGGGTCAGCATCAATGGCAAAATGTTTAGGCCCATGGATTTGTTCAATTGCAGGTCCTGTGGGGTAGTATATATCATTGGTTGTGGGTGTAAACCCACAAGGTGGTACATAGGACAAACAAAGAGAATGGCGAAAAAACGTATCATGGAACATTTGGGTGACATCAGACATGGCAGGGTTGAGAATCCTGTGGCAATTCATTTTCATGCAGTTCATGCTGGTTTGGATGCTAGTTTATTTTTTAGTATTTTGGCCAAACCTCTCAACAAACAGGGGGAGGACTTTTTAATTTGTTTATTAAAATTAGAAATAAAGTTGATTATTAATTTTGGTACATTATTTCCCAAGGGTTTGAATCAAGAGTTGAACATTAATTTTCATTAATAAATGTAACTCACGTATAATATATTATATATTTTCAATTGTCACATTATAAAGTTGTGATTATACATCTTAGGCTAGTTCAGATGCCAGTTAGAAACAAAAGGAATATTAAAGTTGGTATATTGTACCTTTGGGGCATGCATCAAGAATTGTATCGGAATTTTATTAATACACAAACATTAACTATATATACTACATAAAATTTTCCTATTTATTAGTAATGAAGTTGCAAGGCTCACTGTTGAGATACGAATTGGTCGGAAAGCTTATTAATTTTTATATGTTTTATACATTTCACATATTGGGTGTTAAAGATTTATCAATTACATGTATTCATTATGTATGGGGCATTACACAAAACTTTTGTTTGTGAAGGGTTAATGTTGCAGTCTTTAGCAAATTGTATAATGGTATTTGTATCAGAATAATGAGGCAACAATTAGCCTTTTAATGGAGAAAGTTTGTAAAAAAAAGTTGCTTCATTTGGTGTAAAAATTATTCCCTTGAAGGCTTTTGAGCCGAGGTACCAGGAAGCACCATTAAAAGGTTTTCAGACACCACTCCTGCAAGCAGTTTTGTTTTTTTCAGCTTGGAGGTTCCAGTTTCATGTGTTTTTTTGCTTTATTTGGTTCTTTGAGTGTTTTTTTTGTTAAACATTTATATACTCTTATTCAATTGTGAAATATCTTGCAATGCTCTACCAGGTTCTTATCTACTCTCATTGTATATTTTGTACACTTGTATTTGCAACCAAAAGGGGGAATATTCTTTTATTGTATACTAACGGTTGTAAAGTCTACAATCTGTATGCTACTACTCTGCAATGTCTCTTTTGTAAAATTTTCTTCTCCCCAGGACTCCACTGAAAACGGACACCTGTTGTCCAGTTGGACTATCCTAGCAAACAAATGTTAAATAAATAAATAAATAAGAAGAAAAATGGGAAGAGTAGGCTTTTGTTGATTTTGTTAAATTCGTGGGGAAGTGAAAGGCATTTTGTGACATTTATGTTTGGAAGGACACTGAGGGGAGGGTAAGAGGAAGGACAAAGGTAACTGTAAGTAAAACAATTTTTGTTCTTAACTTTTCTACGAAACTTTATAAGACATAAATTGCATGTTGTATAGTAAAGCGTTTTTAGTTGTTTTTGTATGTGATGTCTTTTTTATCTTACTTTTTAAGTATTAAGAAAGGTAAGCATTACAGTGCAAAAAGAAAAAATGCAGGACAAAAGCATGTTTAAGTTAATAGGCTGTAATCTTGGGTTGTTGAGGTGGGGGGGTGGGGAGCAAAAGTAAATACATTATAATATATGTAGAGCTGATCTATTTTCTTTTATTTTTGTAGACATGAATGTCTGGATTAAGACCCTTATCCTAATCTAATAGCAAGTTTTAAGTGAAAACAAGTAAATAAGGGAATACTGAATATGATTATTTTTAACTATAATTTTGAGCTTTCATCTCCCTTTACAGTAAGCGATACTTTATGTACTGGTATTTTTTTTTCTCAAAATGTGCTTCCATTTATTTATTTATATTTTCGTTGTTATTTTTTTAACGGCGAGCATAGTTTGAAAGAAAACTGCAGTTGACACTAGGCCATCGATTTATCTGTTTTTACTCATTTTCCTACCTGCGTTCGTGATGATAATGCTTTCATTGTACAGTATAGTTATCGTATTAGATGTTAATTATTTATTCCTTCACAATGTTCTGAAATAATTAATTAAGGGCCGTTTTCTTACCCTTTATTTCTGAATATGCCAGGACGTCAAATGTCCCTTTACTGTTTATTTTATATATTGTAGGAAAGCTGCTACATCAGTCTTATTGCGTTAGCATTCTCTCAGATTATAATGCACACGCAACTTTATCCTTTCTGTATAAACCTCCTGCATCTCACCTGTCCACAGTTTTGCATAATGTCCAGATTTTTACCCCACTTCACTTTATAATTTTTTTTCTCTGCAAAATTATTTATGACTGAAGTTCGGGAATAAAGACAGACATTTGAATTCCTGATTTCATATTCTTTCAGTAGAATGCATACTAATACAACCCCAGTTATTATTGCAAATTTATGAGTTTATAAGAGCCAAAAAAAAAAAAAATCTGCTTTTACTGTATTTGTGTTTCTTCCTACTTTATTTTGCTTTTGCGTCATCTTAAAAGTACTCAATTGTATTTATTACTGCTTGGTGTAACTCATTCTAAGCCTTTTAGTTTAAGCACTTGGGCTTCAGACCAGTTGTTTTACATTAGGAAGGTTTGTGGTCTGCACTGTGGTGGCAGGACAGGTAGCTTACATCCTTCTAAGTTGGGAACTGCTGATTGAGGGCTCAGTGTCTGTTATTCTAAAAGTGTATTAATTCTGTTTTAAGCACTTGGGCTTCAGGCCAATTATTTTACATTAAAAGGGTTCGTGGTCTGCACTCTTGTGGGAAGAGAGGCTGGACTCTGCCCTTCTAGCTGGGAATTTCTGGTTAAAGGCTTACAGCGCCTGCATATTTAAACTGCTTCTTACTGAAATTAGTACACCTTGTTTGCTGTAGCATAGACTAGATCCAGGCCTGCTGAATCTAGCTTTGTTTGTATAACTTGAGCACTAATCCAGGCATTCATAAAAGTATTCAATTGTATTTATTACTGCTTGGTAGTAACTTGATTAAAGTGTAGCTATCATTCTAAGTCTTTTGGATTAAGTACTTGGGCTTCAGACCAGTTGTTTTACATTCGGAAGGTTTGTGGCCTGCACTGTGGTGGCAGGACAGGTAGCTTACATCCTTCTAAGTTGGGAACTGCTGATTGAGGGCTCAGTGTCTGTTATTCTAAAAGTGTATTAATTCTGGTTTAAGCACTTGGGCTTCAGGCCAGTTATTTTACATTAAAAGGGTTCGTGGTCTGCACTCTTGTGTGAGGAGAGGCTGGACTCTGCCCTTCTAAGCTGGGAATTTCTGGTTAAAGGCTGATAGTGCCTGCATATTTGAACTGCCTCTTACTGAAATTGGTACACCTTATTTGCTGTAGCATAGACTAGATCCAGGCCTGCTGAATCTAGCTTTATTTGTATGCTTGTTGTTTGTTTGCTTGTTATTTCCCTGAAATGCTAATTCCACCTAAAACGCGGCTTTTCAGCGCTTCTGTGGATCCCTAATGATATCTGCATTGCTTACTGTACTTATTTCCTTGTTTCAATTGAAAGAAAGTTACTGTTTGTCGTTTTTGCATTTAAGTTACCTGTAACACATTGCATTTAAGTTACCTGGCACTTGCTCACTAAAGCAATTATATAAGTCAGCACTAAAATATTAAAAGCACTACACCCTCACAAACTCCCCTTGAGTACCTTGTTCCCCATTGGCCCTTTTTTTTTTCAATTATAAAGGAATTCCCAATACTATTCTAAAATGTCCAAAGGTCAGTTGTCAATCTCCTCTCCGGTCCAGCTGGTGAATCTGGGAATCTTGAGGCAATGTTACAACTGCCTCATGTACACAGACAACCCTCTCCTCCTCCCAACAAATTCCAACACATGTGAGAGATGCAACTATATAGCCATACTGGAGGCTAAGCTCTCTCAACTCAGTACTGGCGAAACCAGTCAGGAGGAGAAGGAAACCACACTCACTACAATTCCGGTCTCACACAGACCTACCACGACAGCAAACCAAACACATAAACACACAAAAACATACTCGGAGGCTCTAAATAAAAATCTGCCTAAGCAGCAGAGACCTCCAAAGTAGACACCCAAGCAACCGCTACCCCAAAACAAAACACATGCAACACATAGCTCACAAAGCCAGTGTGCCGAACAGTCATAGCCCTTAAGGCTAAACAACACACCTGATACACTTGTAATAGGTGAATCTATCATCGGGCACACTGACGTCCCGCTCACCAGGCTGAACAAGGAGAAGGTCACGGTGAGCTGCCTGTCGGGCGCTAGGATCCGCCACATAACACAAGTACTCAGGTCACTCCAAGGCAAGTACAAATATGACTCAGTCATTGTCCATGCTGGTGTGAATGATCTGAGACGTACCTCCCTGGACTACATGAAAAGAGACATAGAGGAGCTCTCTGAGCATGTAGCCCAGGCCGGTAGGACCCTGACCTTGAGTAGCATCTTACCCTCACCAAGAATGATGCCACAATATGAAGACAAGATGATCAATTTCGACAATTGGCTTAAGTATTGGTGTCATTCAAAGGGGATCCAATGCCTGTCAGTCTGGGATGACATGCTCGACAAGCCACGATGCTTCGCTAGGGACGGCTTGCACCTGTCACCCCTGGGCTTTCGGATATTGGCAAAGGCTCTTGCTACCCCCATAGTGCCTTTTTTAGGCAAGGCACAAAAGACAAACCCACCTCCATAGGTATCACAAGGGATAAGAAACTAAAAGTAATGCTACTCAATGCCAGAAGTCTAAACCTCAAGATGCACGTTTCGAAACTCTCCTTAGCATGGAGAACATTGATATCTGTGCAGTAACAGAAACCTGGTTCAAGGCTCCCGAGAGCACCCCAGCACTACCAGGTTATACCTCATACCATGCTTTTTGGCCCCAAAACTTGGATCGAACCACAAAAGGAGGGGGAGTATCAATATTCGTCAAAGATACCCACACCTCCAGGTTGGAGGCACAGCACGAAGCATCAGAGACTATCCATGTGCAACTAACAGTGGGTAAAACTGCCTTCCAATTTATAGCCTGCTACAGACCACCCTCCCAAACCCAGGAACCCCACTCGGCCTTCCTGAGAACACTGGAAAATATGAAGGTCTCTCCAAACACCATTATATTGGGCGACTTCAACTACCCAAACATAGACTGGGAGCATTACTCTAGCTCCAACACCCTAGCCTAAAGGTTCCTAGAATTTATAAACTCAAATGCTATGGAACAACTTGTTACCACTCCCACAAGAGGGGAAAACATACTGGACCTGATCATCACCAACATGGGGACTCTATGCTCCAGACCAGAAGTGTATCCCTCACTGGTAAGATCAGACCATAAACTAATCTCACTGGATATTCACATCCCGACTCCACCCCCTGCCCTGAAAACCACAGTGAAAAACTTCTCTAAAGCAAATTTGACACTCCTCAAAACCGAGGTGGAATCCTTCAAAGCCCCCGGGCCTGTGGAAAATATGGTCCAGACCGGAGAATCCTTTATAAATGCATTCTATGAACACCTTCAGGAATGCATGGATCGTGCAATCCCAAATAAAACCAAGACCCAATCTTCTAAAGGCAGACGTCCTGTCTGGTGGACCCCAGCCATAAACAAACTATACAATAGAAGGAGGAAGCTACTACATGACAGAGCAAAATCCCAAAAAGGGAAGGCATCTCTGATCAGTATTAGCAAAAAACTACGGGCACTCATAAAATTGTCTAAGGCCAGCATCGAGAGAAAAATTGCACAGGACACTAAGGATAATCACAAGGCTTTCTTTAGTTATGTCAGGAACATGGGTGGGAATTCCAAGATATGCTCAGAATTAGTCCAAAATGACAAAAAATACACCGAACCCACAGACATTGCCAACATCCTAGCTGACAGGTTCAGCGCAAACTCCCCCCCCCCACCACCAAAAGGGCAAATATCTATCCCAGCAGAGTGCTGCCCCCCTGACATCTCAGATGCTCAGGTAAGAGCTGCCCTCTCCAAAGCAAAAAAACACAGCATCAATGGGACCAGACGGTGTCCCGGGCTGCGTCCTACATGAACTCCAAGAAGAGTTAAACCCAAACATAAAACTACTGTTCAATCTCAGCCTTACTACAGGATATGTACCCAAAGAGTGGCGTACAGCAACAGTGGTCCCTCTCCACAAAGGTGGTGCCTCAACGGATCCTGGAAACTATCGCCCCATAAGCCTGACTAGCTTGGTCTGCAAAGCTATGGAAAGGATCATCATGGACCTCATAAAGAAAGATATTGGGGACCTACAGACACTGGATCCTACCCAGTTCGGCTTTGTTAAGGGCAGATCCTGCCTCTTAAACCTGGTTGATTTCTTTGAAACAGTCACCAAGGCCATTGACGAGGGGAAGGTGGTCCACACAGCCTACCTGGACCTCACAAAAGCCTTCGATACAATACCCCAGTCGGGCATTATAGATAAGCTCACCAGCTTAAATATAAACCCCTATGTCACTAGATGGGTTGCAAACTGGCTCAAGGACAGAACCCACATGGTTAGAATTGCTGGAGCCATGTCAGACTCCAAATCAGTTACAAGTGGCGTCCCACAAGGCTCAGCCTGGGACCTCTCTTGTTCGGTATATATTTCTCGGAGGTACAGGCCAACACGGAAGGACTGTGGCTGACCAAGTTCGTAGATGACTACAAACTGGGCGCCATAATCGACTCTCCAGCCGACACAAGCATCCTCCAAAAGGGCCTCATAGAAACAGACAACTGGTGCCAGAGCCATGGCCTCAAGCTAAACGCCAAAAAGTGTATAGTCATCCCCTTTGGCAAAAACAAAGTGCCCACAAATTACCACATAGGTGGTAATCCATTAAGTACAGAAGAAGTAATTAGGGATCTGGGGACCCAAGTTGATAGCAATCTCTCATTTGACAACCACATGGTCAAAGTGGTTAGAAAAACATTTTATATAGCCCACCTAATCATGAAGGGATTCACATCTAGATCAGGGAGGTCATCGTGCCTCTTTACTCATCCCTCATCAGGCCCATAATTGAGTACAATGCCCCTTTTGGGATGTACCTTACCAGACACCTGCAGCAACTGGAAAGACCCCAAAAGTACCTCACCAAGAGGATCAAAGGGCTCAAACAGATGCCATATGCTGCCCGGTTAAAGAAACTCCAGCTCTACTCAGTGGCATACCGCCTGCTCAGAGGCGATCTGTGCCTGACGTATAAAGCCATGTCCAACCCGGAATTAATGGACATGCTGCACCTCAGAAAATCCAAATCCCATCGAGCTACGCGCTCGAGAGACTTGAACCTCAGCACTGAAATAAATAGGACATGCTGGAGGGACAGATTCATAACCCAGAGGCTCCCTTCACTCTGGAATAAAATCCCAGTCCAGGTTAGGCAGAGTCCCTCATTGACTCTCTTCAAGAGGAATCTTGATGAGTGGATGGGAGATTGTAGGTTTACCCCGGGTATCACTTCTGTGTCACTGTTAGACAGAGGCACAGTATACTAACCTCGAAAAAGGGCATAGCAAAATTAATTTAAAATGGGTGGTGAAAGCCAAACACACTCTGGCTAGGCTTATAAATGGCCTAGGGCAGATAGCCTAGTATGAACCTATGAACCTATAATGTTCCAACTTGTCTTTAGCTGAGGAATGCATTTTTTGCCTTATGCTTCCATGGACACAAGCTGATAACTGGACAATAAAAAGCCAAAACACTGTTTTTTTCAAAGCTACAAATTAATGTTTTCTAACAGCATGCAAGATGTTTATCATATCTGGGCGGAGAATAAACATTAAAAAAAAAAACAGATATCAATTAGTGTAAGTAGAAGCACTGGCAATTACATGCATCTTAGCATGGATAAAAAGAAGTTATCTACTCACCATGACATTCCATCTGTGTTGTCCATCTTCATTCTTCCTCAACATGTAGGTTCGAATCCAAACCTCAGATCCAACTCAGCTGCTTTTTATAGCTTAGCATCTGACTCTCAAGCTCCTCACTTACCCATAAAGCCTCTGTCCTCCAGATTACCTCAGACTGAGTTTGCTGCAGCTGAATATGCATAATACATATATGTATATAAGGGAATTTATCATGAGATAGAAATAATAAAATCAGGAAATCAAAAGGAACAGTGGTTCCTGAAACACATCTGTAAATCTTCCCAGAAAAGACAGGGGGGATGGAGGGGGGGGGGGGTTGCGGTAGAATGAAAATGGACAACACAGATGGAACGTTATGGTGAGTACAAAACTTCTTTAGCTGATGTTGTCATTTTCATTCATTCCTCAACCTGTAGGACAGAGGCCCCAGCTACACTGATCTTGGGAGGCACTCATGGAAGGATATTCCGGAGCACTGCAGAAAGTACAGTTGTGTACACGTACCATAAATGTAGATGTTCGAGTGTATTCACTGTTGCAGTCATTACATTTGGGTTATCTGCCTGCAGGTAGCCCTCAGCCGGCCTGAATAGCAGAGTCTTGGATTCCTGTGTCGGATGCTGTCTCTTCTTCCATGACGTCAGTTCGTCAGGGGTATAAAACATGCAGCCGATGCCATTACATCAGTTTTTCTAGCCCCAGATGTCAAGTGCCCCCATAATGGGACGCAATAATATGTTATGTTACACCTCCAACAAAAAGTAAATACAACAAAAAGCTCAAATACACCAAACAAGAAGGAAAGGTAGAGCCAAGAGAAGTCAGGGGGCTGGAGGGAGGGTAATCAGGACTGCAACAGTGAATACACTCAAACATCTACATTTATGGCAAGTGTACACAACTGTACTATGTTCTTCGTGTTTCACTGTTGCAGTCATTACATTTGGGTAGATTCCCAAAGCTAAGGAAGGGAGGAGGAAGTTGGAAAGCATTAGGGCCAGCTATTAAGCCCTGCAATACTGCAGTGGCAAAACCGCTCTGGATCTAGAAAAAAATAGGCATGCGGTACTGCTTGGTGAAGGTATGAACAGAGCTCCCGGTAGCAGCTTCTAGGATGTCCCTGGTGGGGAACCCTCTGAGAAAGGCTGTAGAGGTAGATGCAGCCCTGGTGGAATGTGATTTTATACCCTGTGGGGTAGGTTTTCCATGGTGTTTATAGCAGAAATGAATGCAATGGGCTATCCATTTAGAAATGGTTTGCTTTGAAATGGCCTTCCCCTCTGCCAATGCAGCAACGCTAACTAGCAGCTGTTCAGATTTTCTGAGAAGCTTAGTCCTGTCCAAATAAAATCTAAGTTGTCTGTGCACATCCAAAGAGTGCAGAATTTGCTCTCTTTTGTTTTGTGGATTAGGGAAAAAGGTAGGCAAATGAATGGACTGATTTAGGGCCACACTACACACCACCTTGGGCATAAAGAAAGGAAGGACTGGTCCTGAGGGAAACCCTGTCTGCATGGAGGATAATGAAGGGCTCCACTGCCATAAGGGCCTGTAATTCAGACACTCTTCTTGCTGAAGTGATGGCTAGAAGGAAGGCTGTTTTCCAAGAAAGGAATTTCAACTCTGCAGTTGCAGCTGGTTCAAATGGAGGAAGAGTGAGCTTTTCCAATACAAAGTTAAGGTCCCAGGCTGGAGTAAGGGCTTGCCTGGGGCGTGGGGGTCTTAAATTTTTAGCCCCTCAGAGGAATTGCTTTAACAGGGGGTGAGAGAAGAGGGGAGGGTCAGTATTAAAATGTGCTGAAACTGCAGAAGCATGAATTGCAATTGATGAGAAGGATAGGCCCTTGTGGAGCATTTCTGTGAAGAACTGAAGAATATGAGGTAAACTGGGCACCGTAGTGACCATACCCTGGGTCTGGCTCCAGGAACAGTATCTTTTCCACTTTTCAGCATAAGATCTTCTAGTACTACCTCTCCTTGCTTCCAGAATGACCTCTAGCACCTGCTTAATGAGGGATGCTATTGGAGAGCTCAAGAAATCAGCCAGGCTGCAAGGTTCAGGGACTGAAGCTGAGGGTGCAGAATCTGACCCGCCTAATGGGACAGCAGGGAAGGTGTCTGAGGTAGGTGCCATGAATCCAGCAGTATCATGCTGCGCAAGAGGGTGTACCAGTGCTGGCGAGGCCAGTCTGGTGAAATAAGAATTGTCCTTGGTTTGTCCTGTTTGATCTTTAATCTTGAACCTTCAAGAGGAGGGGCAGGGGGGGGGAGGCATAAACCGAGAGGCCTTCCCAGGTAAAGGACAGGACATCCACTTTCCAAGCTTGACTGTGGGGAGTCCTTGAGCAGAATTTGTCCAATTGGTAGTTCTGGGGGGAGGCAAACAGGTCTATCTCTGGAGTTCCCCATTTGTTCCTCAAGAGGTTGAATATTTTTGGTTCCAGTTTCCATTCGTGTGGGTCCATGAGATTTCTGCTTAGGTCGTCTGCCAGTGAATTTAGCTTGCCTGGCAGGAATTGAGCTTATATGTGCACTTGGTTGCTCAAGGCTGTGTTCCACAGAGCCATGGCTAGTCTGCAGAGAGGGTACAAGTGGGTCCCCCCTGCTTGTTTATGTACCACATAACTGTGGTGTTGTCTGTCTTTACCAATAATTGTCCTGGAAGGATGTGGACCTTGAAGGCTGTCAGGGAATTCTGTACAGCTAACATTTCTTTTTGGTTGATATGCAGATGCATCTGACTCAGGTTCCATTTGCCCTGAATGCACCACCTTGCCAAGTGAGCCCCCCATGCATAGTCTGATGCGTCTGTAATTAGGGTTTGGGCGGCAGGGGGTAGACTGAAAGGGAGCCCTTTGTTGAGGTGCCAGGCTTCTGCCCACCAAAGGAACTCTGTCTTTATACAAGGAATGATAGGAATAATTGATTCCAGGTCCTGAGAATGTTGACACCATAGGCTTTTTAGATACCATTGTAGTTTCCTCATATGCAGTCTTGCATATGGAATTAGTAGAATGCAAGAGGCCATGAACCCCAGAGCTTGCAGGATTTTCCTTGCAGATAGCTGGGTCTTTGTGGCCAGATGTTTGAAGTAGGCTGTCAAATAAACTTGTTTCTCTGGCGTGAGGTAAGCCATCTAGGAAGTTGTGTTCAAGCTTGCTCCCAGGAATACAATCTGTTGGCAGGGTACTAGATGAGATTTCTTTTCGTTTATGGTGTACCCCAGTGAGGTTAGAAGTTTCTTTACAAATGCCAGATGTTTTAATAGCATGTCCTGGCTTTCTGCCTGAATCAGACAATCGTCCAGGTATGGGTATATTTGAATATTTCTCTGCCTGCAAAATGCAATTGCTGGAGCTAGACACTTTGTGAATACCCTGGGCGCAGTAGATAAGCCAAAGGGAAGTGCAGAGAACTGAAAGTGCATGGAGCCTACTCTGAAGTGAAGGTACTTTCTGCAAGATTCCCTTATAGGAATGTGCAGGTAAGCTTCCTTTAAGTCTAAGGTTGCCAACCAGGCATCTCTGCGTAGCATAGAAAGCAGCTGTTGAAGTGGTAACATTTTGAATTTTGGGATTACCGAAAAGGTGTTTAGACTAGAGAAGTCCAACATAGGATGCCAGGAGCTGTCTTTTCTGGGTACCAGGAAAAGTCTCGACTAAAAACCTTGTCCCCTTTCTTCTGCTGGGGCAGGTTGAATAGCCCTGATACTTAGAAGAGAGAGAACCTGCTGCTGAGCCTCTGCCCACTGATTTGGGGGTAGGTCTGGCCAACCATTTGGAGTTGGTAAGGTGTGGAAGTGGAATCTGTATCCTTGGAGAACTATATTTAAAAAAAGTTTGTCCTGGGTAATGAGCTCCCAGTTTTCTGCATGCAGGGCAAGCTTTCCTCCTAAGGGAGCAGGCAGTTGAGCAGGACTTGGAAGGGTTAAGGCTAAGTCATTGTAACATTTTTCCATAGGGGGTGCCTTACTACTTCCAGCTTTGGAAGTGGGAGCCCCCCACTGCTTAGGCCTGTGTGTGGCATGAGACTGTAGCCTAGGTGGTCTGCTGTTCCTGGGTTTGGACTGAGAAGGCCTGGAAGAGACTGGAAAGCACCAATTCTTAGAAGGCCAATGCCTACTAAATCTGGGAGGCTATACTTGCAGGAAATCTTTAACAGTTTGCATAGATTTGGCCTTTGCCTTCATCTTTTTAAGGACGATGTCTGCTTTGTTTCCAAACAGGCGGTCTTGGTTTAAAGGAGCATCCAGTAATTTAGCTTTAACATGATCTGGCAAGTTTTGCTCCTTAAGCCAAGCATACCTTCTAAGTGCAGACCCAGTGACAGCAGCCCTGCAAGATGCTTCTAGAGAGTCAAAACCACATTGCAAAGTATGTTTACCAACTTGTTCAGCAGAATGCATTAAATCCTGTAATTCTTTATGTTCAGCACAGTCAGGAATCAACATCATTTTCTGTTTAAGTAGTCCCATAATATGCTGCTGATACTTTAACATATGAAACTGGCAATTTAAGGCCCTAATGGCCAAAGTAGCAGAAATGTATACCTTCTTACCCAGTCTGTTCAAGGCCCTGGAATATCTATCAGAGGGGACAGGATTTTTGGCAGCAGTAGCCTTAATACCTTTTGGTCCTTGGGAAATCGTCTCTGGATCCCCAGTAGGATTCTTGAAGAGGAACTTATGAGAGTCAGGTACTCTGTAGTACCTGTCAGGTTTTCTGGGAGCTGGAGGTAAAGTGTCTGGGGACAGGTTAGATTCCAAGAAGGCATCATCTACAATGTCCAGAACAGGAGGGATAGCTAAAGGCCTGTGTTTAGGGAGGAGTAAGAATTCCCTAAGCCTCTTTTTGGAGTCAGAGTAATCCTGGCTTTCCCAGGAGAAATGATCCATAACAGTGTGCAAGGTTTCACCAAAAGAAAAATCTTCTGGGGGGGAAGCAGAGAGAATGGAATCCTCTGCATCAGAGTCTCACAGGTAGATAAGGGCAAATCCTGGTAATCAGAAGTAACAAAGTTCAGAATCCTGATCAGAAGAATCAGAAGGAAAATCAGTTCTAGGTCTCTTTGAGGGGGAAGGCTGGCTTCCCCTGATTAAAGTAATAAGGTCTTCAACCATTCTAAGCATTTGTTTTTTAGGCATATGGGCCTGACCAAGTGGTTTGGACGTTGGTTTTCTAGGCGTGGGTCAAGTTTTAGTCCATGATGAAGATGGCGTTGTTTTGAAATGCAAATCTGTAGGCCTGAATACGCCCTCAGAAGTCCGTGCCTGCACAGCGGCTCCGGTCCCATCCAAGGTAGAGACATCCGCAGGTTCCATAGTCGAAGAAGCATCTGGCGGCATACCGGACTCCGAATGAGTCTCAGTAGAGGCCTGCGAATCTGAAGTAGCGGGTATCAGGGGCTGCAAAAGCGACTCACTGAATACCGGCGAACTGGCAACTAGCTTAACGGAAGCATCGTCAGCGGTTTTGGACCTATGCGGTCTGTCTCCTTTTTTATCTTTACGTTTTTTCGGAATATCAGTAGTCGGATGGCTTACCGAATCCATTTCTGGACAGTTAAACCGAGTACCAAAATAATTTGCTGCGAAAATAGACCATCGAACAGTTTGGGGGTTGAATAAAGCACAAAACCGACAGCGAGGGACGTCGTGGTCTGGGCCTAAGCAAGGAATGCAGTACGAACGAAAATCTTTATGAGGTATTTGCTTTCCACAGGTAATACAATTGTTAACTTTTACTGACATCGGTTAAGAGCAAGAAAAAGGATCCCCAATGGGGTACTTAGCTTTTTTCGAGGACTTTGGTTCTGAAATTCAAAAACAAAAATTTTAGGAGTCGGCCGACCGGCACTTGTGAACTGCTTCTGCTTCGGGCACCGCACGGCAAGAAAGACTGATATAATGGCATCGGCTGCATGTTTTATACCTCTGATGACCTGACGTCATGGAAGAAGAGACAGCATCCGACACAGGAATTCAAGACTCTGGTATTCAGGCCAGCTGAGGGCTACCTGCAGGCAGATAACCCAAATGTAATGACTGCAACAGTGAAACACGAAGAACATCCAAAGGATGCTCTATTTCTAGATAAAATATCTAATATGTAATGCGAAGCAAAGGTAAAAGTATCTGACCAGGAAGCAGCTGCATAAATATTATCAATGGATACTCTAGACCAAAAAGCTGCTGAAGTGGACATTGATCTAGTAGAATGTGCTTTTACAAGGCTATTTGGGGTAATACCTTTGGCAGCGTAAACATAAGATATGCAATCTGTTATCCATTTAGCCTGTTTTGTCTGGGAAACAGGTTTTCCCAACTTTACTTTAGAAAAGGAAACAAATAATTGGTCAGATTTCCTGAAAGTTTTCTTCCTGTCCAGATAAAAACGCCATTGTTTATTAACATCAAGAAGGTGAAGAGAATATTCACCCTTGTTCTGAAAGTTAGGAAAGAATACTGACAGACTGATAACTTGATCGATGCTGTGTTCAGAAGCAACTTTCAGTAAAAAGGATGGATTTGTACATAAAGTGACCTGTCTTTGTGAAAAATTAATTAAGGTGGTCTGGAAGAAAGTGCCTGTATTTCCGAAATTCTTCTAGCCAAGGTTATAGCCACCAAAAATACAATTTTCATGACAAGAATTTGAGGTCTACTTTAGCAGAGGGTTCAAAGTGTGAGTGAACTAAGGTTTGTAGTAACATAGTGAGATCCCATGGAGGAGTGGGATCTTTGACTGGAGGCCTGAGTAAAAAAGTACCTCTCAAAAAGGCCTTGCACATTTTGAAGGAAACTGAGGAAAAAGAGTTTTCGCCTACATGAATTGGATATGGCTGCCAAATTAACTTTGATAATGGAATAGTTTGCTGCATCCTGAAAGACCGAGACCAGGAAATCAAGAATTGCTGGTACTGGAGTGGTAAAGAGATCTAAAAATTCCTGATGAGCCCAAACAGAGAACCCTTCCGTTTTGCTTTTGTAAATTTTTCTTGCGGAGGTCTTATGTGAGCACACCAAGATTTTCTTAACTGGAGAGGAGAGCCTGGAATGTCTAGCCATCATCGGAAGTAGAGAAACCATGAGGTCAATTTGAGGCTTGTTAGATCTGGGTGAGTTTGTCCTGAGGAATGAGATAGGAGGTCTGGACTTGGGTCCAGTGTCCAAGAAGGATGTATCAGATGAGACCAAAGGAAGGGAAACTAGATTTCTCAAGGCCAGGAGGAGGCAATGAGGATTACTTTGCACTTCAACCTCTGAGCTTTCTGAAGAAATCTGGGGATGAGGGGTAAGGGATATAAACATAAAGAAGACCCAAGAGCCAAACATGGACTAGGGCATCTCTTGGTGATTGTCCCTGAGGAGGGATAAGCGCAAAGAAAGTACAGTTGTGTACACTTACCATAAATGTAGATGTTAGAGTGTATTCACTGCTGCAGTCATCACATTTAGGTTATCTGCCTGCAGGTAGCCCTCGGCTGGCCTGAATACCAGAGTCTTCGGATTTCTGCATCGGATGCTGTCGCTTCTTCCATGACGTTAGGTCGTCAGGGGTGTAAAACATGCAGGCAACACCATTACATCAGTTTTTCGTGCCCCAGATTTCAGGTGCCCCCACAATAGGAAGCAATTATATGATATGGTAAACCCCCATCAAAAAGCAAATACACATGAAAAAATATATACCAAACAAGAAGGAAAGGTAGAGCCTAGAGAAGTCAGGGGGCTGGAGGGAGGGTAACCAGGACTGCAACAATGAATACACACGAACATCTACATTTATGGTAAGTGTACACAACTGTACTATGCTCTTCGTGTTTCACTGTTGTAGTCATCACATTTGGGTTGATTCCCAAAGCTCAGAAAGGGAAGAGGTAAAGAGCATTAGGGCCAGCTATTAAGCCCTGCAAGACTGATGTGACAAATCCAGCTCTGGATTTAGAAAGTGTAGGCAGTTGGTAATGCTTGGTGAAGGTATGTACAGAGATCCAGGTAGCAGCTTCCATGATGTCCCTGGTACGGACTCCTCTGAGAAATGCCGTAGCGATAGATGCAGCCCTGGTGGAATGTGATCTTATCCCCCGTGGGGTAGGTTTTCCATGGTGCTTGTAGCAGAAATGAATGCAATGGGCAATCCATTTGGAAATGGTTTGCTCTGAAATGGCCTTCCCCTCTGCCCCTGCAGCAAAGCTAACTAGCAGCTGCTCAGATTTTCTGAGAGGCTTAGTCTTGTCCAAATAGAATCTAAGATGTCTGTGCATGTCCAGAGAGTGCAGTATCTGTTCCCCTTTGTTTTGTGGATTAGGGGGAAAAAGTAGGCAAATGAATGGACTGCTTTAGGGCCACACTAGACACAACCTTGGACATAAAGGAAGGATTAGTCCTGAAGGAAACCCTGTCTGCATGGATGATAATGAAGGGTTCCACTGCCATGAGGGCCTGTAATTCAGACATTCTTCTTGCTGAAGTGATGGCTAGAAGTAAGGCTGTTTTCCAAGAAAGGAATTTCAACTCTGCTGTTGCAGCTGGCTCAAGGGGGGGGGGGGGGGGTGAGCTTTTCCAAAACAAAGTTAAGGTCCCAGGCTGGAGTGGGAGCTCTCCTGGGGGGGGGGGTCTTAAATTTTTAGCCCCCCTAAGGAATTGTTTTAGCAAGGGGTGAGAGAAGAGGGTTGGCTCAGTATTATAATGTGCTGAAATGGCAGAGGCATGAATCTTAATTGACGAAAAGGATAGGCCCTTGTGGAGCATTTCTGTTAAGTACTCTAGAATATGAGGTAAGCTGGGCACCATTGTGCCCATCCCCTGAGCCTGGCTCCAGGAACAGTATCTTTTCCATTTTTCAGCATAGGATTTTCTAGTACTAGGCCTCCTTGCCTCCAGAATGACATCCAGCACCTGCTTACTGAGGGATGCTAGAGGAGAGCTCATGGAATTAGCCAAGCTGCAAGGTTCAGGGTTTGAAGCTGAGGGTGCAGAATCTGGCCCGCCTGCTGGGACAGCAGGGAAGGGGTCTGAGGCAGGTGCCATGGTTGTAGCAGTGTCATACTGCGCAAGATGGGGTACCAGTGCTGGCGTGGCCAGTCTGGTACAATCAGTATTGTCCTTGGCTTGTCCTGTTTGATCTTTAGTAGAACCTTCGAGAGGAGAGGCAGAGGGGGAAAGGCATAAACCAAGAGCCTTTCCCAGGTAAAGGACAGGGCACCCACTTTCCAAGCTTGACTGTGGGGAGCTCTGATGCAGAATTTGTTCAATTGGTAGTTCTGAGGGGAGGCAAACAGGTCTATCTCTGGAGTCCCCCATTTGTTCCTCAAGAGGTTGAATATTTTGGGTTCTAGTTTCCATTCTTGTGGGTCCATGAGATTTCTGCTTAAGTCGTCTGCCAGTGAATTTAGTTTGCCTGGCAGGAACTGAGCTTGTAGGTGTACTTGGTAGCTCAAGGCTGTGTTCCACAGAGGCATGGCTAGTCTGCAGAGAGGGTAGGAGTGGGTTCCTTCCTGCTTGTTTATGTATCACATAACTGTGGTGTTGTCTGTCTTTACCAACAGTTGCCCTGGAAGAATAAGGGCTTCAAAGGCTGTCAGAGCATTTTGTACAGCTAACATTTATTTTTGATTGATATGCAGGTGCATCTGTCACGGGTTCCATTTGCCCCCCATGCATAGTCTGATATGTCTGTTGTTAGGGTTTGGGCGGCAGGGGGTAGAGTGAAAGGGAGTCCCTCGTTGTGGTAGCAGGCCTCTGCCCACCAAAGGAACTCTGTCCTTAGACAAGGAATGATAGGAATCATTGTTTCCAGGTCCTGAGAATGCTGACACCATAGACTTTTTAGATACCACTGGAGTTTCCTTATATGCAGTCTTGCATATGGAATTAGCAGAATGCAAGAGGCCATGAACCCCAGAGCTTGCAGTATTTTCCCTGCAGATAGCTGGGTTTTTGTGGCCAATACTTTGAAGTAGGTTGTCAAATAAACTTATTTCTCCGGAGTGAGGAATGCCATCTGGGAAGTTGTGTTCAAGCTTTCTCCCAGGAATACAATCTGTTGGCAGGGTACCAGGAGAGATTTCTTTTCGTTGATGGTGTACCCCAGTGAGGTTAGAGGTTTCTTTACAAATGCCAGGTGTTGTAATAGCAAGTCCTGGCTTTCTGCCTGAATCAAACAATCGTCCAAGTGTGGGTAAATTTGAATATTTCTCTGCCTGCAAAATGCAATGGCTGGAGCTAGACATTTGTGAACACCCTGGGCGCAGTAAATAAGCCAAAGGGAAGTGCAGAGAACTGAAAGTGCATGGAGCCTGCCCTGAAACATAGGTATTGTCTGCAGGATTCTCTTATTCAGATGTGCAGGGAAGCTTTCTTTAAGTCTAGGGTTGCCAGCCAGACATCGTTGGCTAGCATAGGAAGACGCTGTTTAAGAGTTAGCATTTTGAATTTTGAAACCACCAGAAAGGTGTTGAGAATAGAGAGGTAGGACGCCAGGAGTTTTCTTTTCTGGGTACCAGAAAAAGTCTTGAATAAAAACCTTGTCCCCTTTGTTCTGCTGGGACAGGTTGAATAGCCCTGCTACTGAGAAGACAGAGAACCTGCTGTTGGGCCTCTGCCCATTGATTTGGGGGGAGGTCTGGCCAACGATTGGGGTTGGTAGTTTGTGGAAGTGGAATCTGTATCCTCGGGTACCTATGTTCAAAACCCATTTGTCCTGGGTAATGAGTTCCGAGTTTTTTGCATGCAGGGTGAGTTTTCCTCCTAAGGGAGTAAGTAGTTGAACAGGGCTTGGAAGGGTTAAGGTTAAGTCATTGTGCCATTTTTCCACGGGGAGGGGCTTACTACTCCCTGCTTTGCAAGTGGGAGCCCTCCACTGCTTAGATCTGTGCGTAGCCTGAGACTGAAGTCTTGGTGGTCTGCTATTCCTGGGTTTGGACTGAGAAGGCCTGGAAGGGACTGGAAAGGAGCAGTTCTTTGAAGGCCAATGCCTACTGAATCTGGGAGGCTGTACTTGTAGGAAATCTTTAACAGTTTACATAGATTTATCTTTTTTCTCCATCCTTTTGAGGACGACTTTTGCTTTGTTGCCAAAAAGGCGGTCTTGGTTTAAGGGTGCATCCAGTAATTTAGCTTTAACATGATCTGGCAGGTTTTGTTCCTTAAGCCAAGCATGCCTTCTGAGTACAGACCCAGTGACAGCAGCCCTGCAAGATGCTTCTAAAGCGACAAAACCGCATTGCAAAGTATGTTTACCAACTTGTTCTGCAGAATGCATTAAATCTTGCAAGTCTTTGTGTTCAGCACAGTCAGGAATCAACATCATTTTCTGTTTAAGTAGCCCCATAATATGCTGCTATTACATATGAAACTGGCAATTTAAAGCCCTAATGGCCAGAGAAGCAGAAGTGTATACCTTCTTACCCCATCTGTCTAAGGCTCTAAAACCTCTATCAGAAGGGGTAGGATTTTTGGCAGCAGTTACCTTAATGCCTTTTGGTCCTTGGGAAATGGTTTCTGGATCCGCAGTATGATTCTTGAAGAGGAACTTGTGCGAGTCAGGTACTCTATAGTACCGGTCAGGTTTTCTGGGAGCTGGAGGTAAAATGTCTGGGGTAAGGCTACATTCTAAGAAAACATCATCTACAATAGCCAGAACAGGAGGGATAGCTAGAGGCCTGTGTTGAGGCAGGAGTAAGAATTCCCTAAGTCTCTTTTTGGACTCAGAATAGTCCTGGCTTTCCCAGCGGAAATGCTCCCTAAGGGTATGCAAGGTTTCACCAAAAGGAAAATCTTTTGGTGGGGAATCAGAGGGAATGGAATCCTCTGCATCAGAATCCTCATAAGTAGATAAGGGCAAATCCTGGTAATCAGAAGGAGCAGAGATATCAGATTCCTGATCAGAAGAATCAGAAAGAAAATTGGTTCTAGTTCTCTTAGAGGGGGAAGGCTAGCTTCCCCTAATTAAGGTAATAAGTTCTTCAGCCATTCTAAGCATTTTTTTTTAGGCATATGGGCCTGAGTTTGTGGTTTGGTCATCGGTTTTCTAGGCGTAGTGCGAGTTATAGGCCTGAGGAATTCAGTACTTCTAGTTGGGAACACTGCCGTCGGTTTAATATGAAAGTCTGTAGGCCTGAATACACCCTCAGAAGCCGGTGCCTGTACAGCAGCTCTGGACTAATCCAAGGTAGAGACATCCGCAGGTTCCATAGTTGAAGAAGCATCTCCTGGCATACCGGACTCCGAATGGGTCTCAGTAGAGGCCTGCGAATCTGTAGTAGTGGGCATCAGGGGCTGCGAAAGCGCCTCACTGAGTACCGACGGACTGGCAACTAGCTTAACGGAAGCATCATCGGCAGTTTTGGACCTATGCAGTCTCTCTCTTTCTTCATCCTTACGTTTTTTCGGTAGTCGGATGGCTTAACGAAGCCATTTCGGAGTACGGAGATCAAGAACGAAAGTATTTGGCTACAAAAATAGCCCGATGAATAGTTCGGGAGTTGAACGAGGCACAAAACCAACAGCGAGGGACGTTGTGGTCTGAGCCTAAACAGGTGACGCAGTAAGAATGAAAATCTCTATGAGGTATTTACTTTCCACAGGCTAGACAAATGTTAATTTTTTCTGACATCAGTTAGAGCAAGAAAAAAGGATCCCCAATGGGGTACTTATCTTTTTTGAAGACTTCAGGTCTGAAACTCGAAAACGAAAATTTCAGGAGACAGCCGACCGGCACTTGTGAACTCCTGCTTCGGGCACCACACGGCAAGAAAGACTGATGTAATGGCATCAGCTGCATGTTTTATACCCCTGAAGACCTGACGTCATGGAAGAAGTGACAGCATCCGAGGCAGAAATCCAAAAACTCTGGTATTCAGGCCGGCTGAGGGCTACCTGCAGGCAGATAACCCAAATGTGATGACTGCAACAGTGAAATACAAAGAACATCCTGCTGCATTTGTTGTTGACTGGGGAAGAAAGAGGTGGCAGCAAGGTAGACCCTATTTGTAGAATATCTTGTTTGCCACTTTGTGGAATATCTTGTTTGCCACAGACTGATTTAGAGGCCACTCACAAGGCATCAGAATAGTTCTGCTTAGCCTGTCAGCTAAAATGTTGGATTTCCCCAGTATGTGTGTTGCTACTAGAAAGCAGTTGAAGGAGATTGCCAAGTGCCATACTCTCATTGCTTCTCAACAAAGGGGGTAAGATTTGGTTCCACCCTGTTTGTTGATGTACTAGACTACTGACATGTCCGTTTGTACAGCAACAGTCCCTACAGGAAGAAAGCTCTAAGGCCTGCAATGCTAGAAGCACCACTCTCATCTCTAGAACACTGATATGCAGAGAGATCTCCTGTCCCGACCACTTGCCTTGAACAGTTCGTCCCAGGTAATGACCTGGGCACCATGGCACTGGGAGATGAAGAATAAATGGACATCCTTCCACGATGTCCCTTGAGAGAAGCCACCATGATAGGGAGTCTTTGCACACTCAAGATAGTTTTATGGGGTGACTCAAAAGATAGCAATGTACGGATCATTGTACTACTATAGTCCACTGTACAATTCTCATGTGAAGGCGAGCTACTGGAATCAACATTACAGAGGCATCCATCAAGCCTAATGCTTTGAGAACTAATTCTGTTGGTGGTGAAGGAATAACTAGAATTTGTTTGATATGTAACCTTAAGGACACAATTCTGTTCTGAGGTAGAAAGGCTAGACAACTGCATGTGTCCAGGTGCAATATTATCTGGACCTGGACTGGATGAGGTTTGAGACTTTTGTGTGTTCACAGTGCATTTACAGTGATCCCCAATGTATTCGCTACATGAGGTAAATCATTTCTGGCTTGTATGAGAAGATGCCTGGTTGATGCAGTCAGGAGTCAGTTGTCCAGATGAGGGAACACTCTGAATCCAAGCAGTCTCAAGTGAGACGCTACTACAGCTATACATTTGGTGAATACCCCGGGGGTTGTTTCAAGTCCAAAGGGCAGAGCTCTGAATTGGTAATGGCTGGCTCTCAGCCAGAAGTGGAGAAATCTTTGGGAGCGCTTGTCCATTTTGATGTGGTAGCACGCATCTTGAAGTTCTATAAAGCACATCCAGCCATCTTTCTGGAGAAGAGGTAGAATAGAATGTACTGTGACCATCCAGAATTTCAAGTTCCTTATGGACTTGTTTAGGAAGTATGTCCATAAGTCTGTTCTTATGGTATTCAGTTTTATAGTCTCTTTCTAGCTGAATACGTAGGTCTTCAACTTTGTTTAAAAGTGCATCCTCTTCAGGTTGAAAAAAGGAAATAAGTAAATTAGTAAATTCATATATGATTTACTAGTTTGTAAGTTAATATGCTGCCAGCAACTCTGGATAGCGTTCCCCTTTGTGCTGGCATGCATAAAACATGGGAGCCTCTTGGCACAATATTGTTCTTAGGAAAGCTGACTGTAACACGCAAAATGTTTTCTATTTTGCAAACTGTCAACAATGTACTGCATATTATGTAGGAAAAACAAACTGCATACTTAAAGATAGAATTTTTGAGCATCTATCGGATATAAGGTTAAGAAAAGAACACAATGCAGTGTACAAGCATATAGAATTGCATAGTGATCATGTATTTGCCTTTATGGTTATATGTGTTGTAAACAGAAGTCAAAAAATGGGTGACTTGAATAATGAAACTGAATATAAAGAGATGCAATGGATTCTTAGACTGGGAGCTGACAAAGCACCAGGATTAAATGATGTTGTCCCTTTAAAATCAGCTCTAGCAAAAAGGAGGGTAAACTATTGATTTTCATTGGCTGTGTTGTACTATATTAGATACCATGTTTTTACTAGTGTTTTATCATCTGATGAAGCGATTTACCCGAAAGCGCTTATGATACTGCTTTTATTGTTTTAATAAAGTGAAGTTGCTTCATACACAGCGTGGTAGTACTTGCCTTACTTTTGAATTTACTATTTGGATTTTTTGGCAGTACCTTTAGAGGAAGGAGTCCTTTACTTTTTGTTCTTAACAAAAACAGATGGCCTTGGAAATCCAGGCAGAAACAGTCTGTTTTGTCACTGCTTTCCCAGAGCTCTGGGGTAAAAAGAGACAAACAATTGCTCTGATCACTTAAGGGACTTGGTCTTGTCTAGGCAGAATCTTTATTGTCTATGAATATCAAGGGAATCCAGGACTCTATCACTGTCATTCTGGGGATGTGGAAAAAAGGTGGGGAGGTGAATACATTTGCTTAGGGACAGCTTATTGACCACCTTAGGCATGAAGGATGGGTTAGTCCTTAGGGTCACTCTGTCCTTGTGGAAGATTTAAAAAGATAGGGTGAACATGAGGGCCTGGAGCTCTGACAGTCTCCTGGCTGATGTCAGGGCCACCAAAAGCACAAGTGCAATATTTTAGAGAAGTTGTAGCTGCTGGTTCAAAAACAACAATGGCGTGCTTCTCTAAAACATAGTTCAGGTCCCATGACGGTGGAATGGGGGGCCTGAGATGCAGTACTCCCTTTAGGAATAACTTCACTAGAAGTTGGAGGCAAGAGGAGGGTCAAGAGGCAGATAAGCAGTAATAGCAGCCAGGTGTGCCTTTAACAGAAGAATATGCCAGCCCTGACTGCAACAATTCACACAGAGATGACAGGACTAACAGGACCTCCGCTTGAAATGAGTCTAGTGGTCTTTTAAGACATCAAATAGAGAACCTTTTCCATTTGGACAAATAAGATCTCCTAGTATTGGGTTTCCTGGCCTCCTGCAGGACATTAAGCATGTCCTCAGTGTAAAGGTGTCTGAAAGGGATCAAAACTCTATCACCCATAGGGTTAGTTTTAGAGATTCCAAGTGGGGATTGCTTAGGGATCCCTTGCCCTGTGTGAGAAGGTCCACTCTGTAAGGTAACTTGTGATGATTGTCCCTGGCTAAATGCAGAAGGAGGGGGAACCAATGCTCTCTTGGCCAAAAGGGAGCCACCAACAAGACTTTTGGTTTGTCCTGTTGAATTTTTAACAGGACGTTTTGTAAGAGTGGGAAGAGGAGGAATGTATATAGAAACATCCCCTTCCATGAGACAGAAAATACATCCAATGCCCTCACTAGAGGGCTGCGTGCCCTGGTACAAAAGTGTGGAAGTTGTTTGTTCAGAGGGGAGGCAAACAGATCTATTTGTGGTGTACCCCACCTGTGGACTATGTCCAGGAACACATTCCTGTGAAGCATCCATTCATGGGATTGTGACACGGACTTGCTCAAGGTGTCTGTCCGAGTGCTCTGAGCTGAGGGAATGTAGACTGCCTGCAGGGTGAGTCCATGCTGGGCCGCCAATTCCCAGGCCTGGAGTGCAAGTCTGCATATCAAGTAAGACTTTGTTTCAACTTGTTTGTTCACATACCAGAGAACTGTAGTGTTGTCTGTGAACAACTTCAGGGGGCCTTGCTTCAGAGTGTATTGGAAGGCCCTCAGTGCAAAGATGATGGCCCTCATCTCTCTGATGTTGATGTGTTCACTCTTGAAGGTGCCTATGTGCCTTGCACCTTCAAGCTGCCCATGGCAGCTCCCCAACCCAGGTCTGAGGCATCTGGGTACATCTCTTGGACTGGGGTGAGGTGTTGTAAGGGAAGTCCTGGGTTGAGAGAGACTTGATCCATCCACCAAAGGATCTCCTTTCTTAGGCATGGTAGGAAGGGAATGGTGTGTTCCAAGGGGTGTGAGTATTGGGTCCATGTGGACCACAACTACCACTGAAGTTTCCTCATGTGAAGTCTTGCCAGTGGCAACATGGTTATATAGTAGAGGCCATATGCCCTAGGAATCTGAGATATTCTCTTGCTGTCATTGCAGTGACGTGGAGGACAGACAGAGTACAGTTGTGTACCTACCATAAATGTAGATGTTCGAGTGTATTCACTGTTGCAGTCATTACAGTTGGGTTATCCTGCTGGCAGGCTTCCCGCAGTCGGCCAGAGTTCCAAAGTCTAGGTCTGGCGTTGGCTGCTGTCGCCTCCTCCCTGACGTCAGTGCGCCAGGGGTATAAAAGATGCAGCCGACGCCATTTTCTTCAGTTTTTCTTGCCCCAGATGTCAGGTGCCCCTAAAATGGTAGGCTCAATAATGCCAATAAGCATGCATAACCAAAAAACAACTTTTCCTTCATTTAAAAGCAAATACACCACATAGGTTGTATAGAATAGAGAAGTACAGATAAGTCCCAGCAAGTAATAGGGGGGTGGAGGGAAGGTAATCTGGACTGCAACAGTGAATACACTAGAACATCTACATTTATGGTAGGTACACAACTGTACTATGTTCATCGTGTTTCACTGTTGCAGTCATTACAATTGGGTTGAATCCCAAAGCTATGGCTGGGAGGCTGGTGCTAAATAGGATTAGGAGAGGCTATCAGGCCCTGCAGACCTGCAGTGGCAAAGCCTGCCCTGGATTTAGAGTAGAGAGGTAAGTGATAGTGCTTTGTAAAAGTATGCACTGAACTCCAAGTTGCAGCCTCTAAGATGTCTTTAGTTGGTACTCCTCTGAGGAAGGCTGCTGAAGTGGCTGCTGCTCTGGTGGAATGTGGCCTAATGCCCTTAGGCACTGATTTGCCATGCTGTGAATAGCAGAAATGAATGCAGTGGCCTATCCACTTTGAAATAGTCTGCTTTAAATAGGCTTTCCTTGTGATCCTGCAGCATATGCTACTAGAAGTTGTTCAGTCTTTCTGAAAGCTTTGGTTCTGTCCAAGTAGAAGTGTAGCTGTCTGTGAATGTCCACAGAATGCAGAAGCATCTCACCCTTATTCTGTGGGTTTGGGTAAAAGGCAGGCAAGTGAATTGTTTGGCTAAGGGCCACACTGGTCACTACCTTAGGCATAAATGTAGGGTTTGTCCTCAGAGAAACCCTGTCAGGATGGAAAATGATAAAAGGTTCCACATACATGAGTGCCTGTATCTCTGAGACTCATCTAGCGGAGGTTAATGCTAGGAGCTGAGCTGTTTTCCAGGATAAGAATTTTATATCAGCTACAGAGGCTGGCTCAAACAGAGGCAGTGTTTTTCCAAGACATAGTTGAGGTCCCATGCAGGTATTGGTGCTCTCCTTGGGGGTCTTATGTTTTTGGCCCTTCTGAGGTACTGCCTTAGTAATGGCTGAGTAAAAATAGGTGGTTCTGTATTGTAATGAGCTGAAATGGCAGAGGCATGAATTTTAATTGATGAAAAGGAAAGGCCTTTATCCAGCATCTCAGTTAAGTATTGCAAAATCTGAGGAATATTTGGAACAATCGTGTCAATACCTTGTGCCTGGTTCCAAGCACAGAATCTCTTCCATTTTTTCTGCGTAAGATTTTCTGGTGCTAGGCCTCCTGGCCTCCAAAATAACATCCATGACTGCTTTAGAAAGAGGTGCGTCTTGAATGGCTACATTATCCACCATGCTGTCAGGTTTAAGGTCCTGAGTTGGCTGTGCAGTATCTGACTGTCTTGTTGGGTCAATAAGTGAGGAATTTGAGGTAATGTCCAAGTTGGGCATTGAGACAAGCTCTTTAGGATTGGGTACCAGTGCTGGCGGGGCCAGTCTGGGGCAATCAGTATCATTTTTGGCTTCTCTTGTCTGACCTTGAGGAGTACCTTGGGGAGGAGAGGCAGAGGAGGAAAGGCATATAATGTTAGGTTTTTCCAGCTGAAAGATAGAACATCCACTTTCCATGCTTGCTTGTGATAAGTCCTTGTGCAGAATCTTTGTAGTTGGCAATTGTGAGGGGAGGCAAACAAGTCTATGTCCGGGCATCCCCAGTTCCTTGTTATCATGCTGAAGACTTGTGGATCCAATTTCCACTCGTGGGGATCCATTAGGTTTCTGCTTAGTTCGTCTGCCAGAGTATTTATCCTTCCTGGCAGGAATTGTGCTTGCAGATGTACTTGGTAAGTCAATGCTGTCTCCCACAAGTTAATGGCTAGTCTGCAGAGGGGGTAGGAATGTGTGCCCCCTTGCTTATGTACCACATGACTGTGGTATTGTCCGTCTTTATCAGTAGTTGTCCTGGATGAAGTAGCTCCTTTGAAGGCTGTCAGGGCATTTTGAACTGCTAGCATCTCTTTTTGATTGATATGTGCGGACCATGTGCCCTGAATACATCTTCCTGCCATATGGGCCCCCAGGCATAATCTGATGCATCTGTTGTCAATGTCTGCCTGGCTGTGGGTAAGGTGAATGGCTGTCCCGTGTTGTGGTGACAGGCTTTTGCCCACCATCGAAACTCCTGTTGCAGGCAGGGAATGAGGGTAATTATTGTTTCCAGGCTGTGGCAATGTTGAGTCCAAACACTTTTTAGATACCATTGAAGTTTCCTCATATGCAGTCTTGCATATGGAATTAGCAGAATGCAGGATGCCATGAAGCCCAAAGCCTGCAGAATTTTTCTTGCAAATAACTGGGTCTTTGTTGCCAACATTTTGAAATAAGTAGTCAGTTGTCTGTGTTTGTCTGGCTTGAGATAAGCCATCTGGGCAGTTGTATTTAAGCTTGCACCCAGGAATATTATCTCTTGAGAGGGTACGAGTTTTGGCTTCTTTTCGTTTACTGTGTACCCTAGGCCTGTTAGTAATGTTTTTACAAACGCCAGATGCTGCAGTAGAGTGTCCTTGTTCTCTGCTTGAATAAGGCAGTCGTCCAAGGAAGGATATATTTGAATTTGTCTTTGTCTGCAAAAAGCAATTACTGGTGCCAGGCATTTTGTGAAGACCCTGGTCACAGTAGATAAGCCAAAGGGCAGTGCAGAGAATTGGTAATGCATTGAGCCAGCTATAAATCTGAGGTATCTTCTACATGATTGTCTGATAGGGACATGCAGGTATGCCTCTTTTAGGTCTAAAGTCACAAGCCAAGCCTTCTTGCCCAGCATGGGCAGAAGCTGCTGCAGAGTTAACATTTTGAATTTTGGAATATCCAGGAATGTTCATAGGTTCATAGGCAAGTACTAGGCTATGTATATAGCCTAGCCAAAAGAGGCTCCTTGGCTTTCGCCACCCAAGAAAATTAGGTACTTTTCTGTTATCGGGGCAACACATTTGTAAAGTGGCAGGCAGTAGTTGAAATCTTTGCACGGGTGCTGGAGTACCTTGAAAGCTAGTGTGAAAAGCAATTCTCCTTCCAAACTGTACAGATTACGGAAAAGTACCAAAATTATTTTCCGACAATGCTCAGAATTTTACCCCGTGTGTTTGGCTCATTTCTCATGTTGTGATTTCTCTGGCGGATGCTTCTCAGAATCCTTGCAGAGTTGTTAACCCTGAAACGCTTCCCTTTCTGATTCTTGAAGCAGCTATTGTGTGTGAAGCATTCTTTTTTTTTTTTTTTTTTTTTAAAGTGTCAGCTCCTGCTTTGAAAGGGTCAGTGTCACAAAGTTAATATCTTTTTATGAAGTAACGGCAATGTTTGCCATAAAACCACAACATTATTAATAAAATGGCTGAAGATCTGTACAGTGCAGAAAAATTGCTGCTGCAGCCTGTTCAACAGCGTTTGTGTTCAGAGTGCTGTGGCAGCAGTAGCGCCGTAGTTTTCAACCTCCCATCTGCAAAATGTGTTAAGAAAGGAATATGAAATGCCCCCCTCCACCCAATGTAGAATAAATGGCGGAATGTAGGAAAACTTTACTTCAATTAAGAAACTCGGACATATGACGATACCTGTTTATAGTACATACTTCTCATTGCAAATGTTGCCCCGATAACGGAAAAGTACCAAAATTATTTTCCTGTGCCCCTGTCGAGCAGAGCCACAGAAGTGATCCCCGGGGTGGATTTCCTGTTTCCCATCCAATTGTCACGATTTCTCTTAAAGAGGGCTAATGAGGAGCTTTGCCTGACATGAATGGGTAAGTCTGTTCCAGAGCATGGGAAGTCTCTGGGACAGGAATCTATCCCTCCAGCATGTTTTGTTTATTGTGGTGACAAAGTTTAGGTCCATAGAGCGTGTGGCCCGGAGAGATTGGGATTTCTTTAAGTGTAGCATTTCCATCAGATCTGGGTTAGACATGGCTTTGTATGTTAAGCAGAGGTCACCTCTGAGTAGGCGATATGCGACAGAGTAGAGCTGGAGTCTTTTGAGAAGGTCTGCGTATGGCATCTGTTTGAGGCCGGTAATCCTCTTAGTGAGGTATTTCTGTGGCCTTTCTAGTTGTTGTAGATGTCTTGCAAGGTACATGTTAAATGGTGCGTCGTACTCTATAATGGGTCTGATGAGGGATGAGTAGAGAGGAAAGATGACCTCTCTTTTTCTGGAGGAGAACTCCTTTGTGATGAGGTGTGCCAAGTAGAAGGATTTCCCGACTACTGTGGCAACGTGATTATCAAAGGAGAGACTACTGTCCACCTGTGTCCCAAGGTCTCATCACACTTTCGGTGTTTATTGGCTACCACCTGTGTGGTAGTTCATAGGTACTGTATTTTTCCCAAAGGGGGATGACAATGCACTTCTTGGCATTGAGCTTTAGGCCATGACTTTGACACCAAGCATCAGTCTCAGTGAGGCCTCTTTGTAGAATGTCCACATCCTTAGGCGAGTCTATTATGGCTCTTAGTTTACAGTCTTCTGTGAACTTCGCTAGCCAGAGACCATCCGCATTAGCCTGGACTTCTGAGAAGTAGATACTGAACAGGTACTCCGCTTGTCACTGGTCTGAAGTCGGATTTGGAGTTGGCTACTTTCACTGTGAGGGGTTCTGTCAGTGAGCCAGTTGGCCATCCATCTTGTGACATAGGTATTTATGCCCAGTCCAGTGAGTTTATCTATAATACCAGAGTGGAGGATGGTGTTGAAAGCCTTGACGAGGTCAAGATAGGCTGTGTGCACCACCTTACCCTCGTCTACGGCTCTAGTGACTGCTTTAAAGAAGTCAATCAGGTTTAGGAGGCATGATCTACCTTTTACAAATCCAAACCGAGTGGGGTCCAGAGTTTGGAGATTACCTATGTCTTTGCTCATCAGCTCAAGGATGATGTGTTTCATGGCCTTGCAGACCAGGCTCGTCAGGCTAATGGGGTGGTAGTTCCCAGGGTCAGTGGTGGCACTCCCTTTGTGGAGTGGGATAACCGTCGCTGTCTGCCATTCCATAGGCACAAAGCTTGAAGTGAGGCTATTGTTTGACATGGTACTTAGTTGGGGTACCAGTTTGTTCTGCAGTTCACGCAGAACGCAGCCTGGGATCTTGTCTGGTTCAATGGATGCTGCTTTCTTGGCTTTGGAGAGTGTGGTCTTTACTTGTGCATCCGTGATAACAGTGGCTTTGCAATCTTCCGGTATGAAGATGGGCCCTTTGGGGGGTAAAGTATGCACTGAACCTGTCTGCCAGGATGTTGGCAATATCAGCTGGTTCAGTAAATCTAGTGCCATTGTGCTGTAGCTCAGAGCAGATCTGAGTGTTGCCACGGAGATTCTTGACATAGCTGTAGAATGTTTTGTGGTCGTCTTTAGAATCCATGATGATTTTAGTTTTGTAACTAGCTTTGGAGAATTTTATGAGGGATCTCAGCTTCTTACTGAAGCTGACCAAGGAGTTCCTGCAATCATAGGATTTTACTCTTTTTTGCAACAGTCTCTTCCTTCTGTTGTAGAGTTTGTTTACGGCAGGGGACTACCAGGTTGGCTTCCTTTTTTTGGGGGGATAGCGTCTTGGTTTTGTTGGGGATGGCACAGTCCATGCACTTGTGTATGTGCTTATACAGTGCATTTGTATATGATTCAGCAGTCGTGCCTCTATTTTCCGTCTGTATGGGTGTCGTGAAGTTAACCACTTCTGTCTTAAGAAGCAAGTTGGCTGTGGAGAAGTTTTTTACAGTATGTTCCTTAATGGGGGGTGGGGGGTGGTATATGGATGTCTAGGGTGATTAGCTTGTGGTCGGATCTGACCAGCAAGGGGTTGACCTCTAGCAAGGAGCATCTGTTACCCATATTGGTAATGACTAGGTCCAGGATGTTGCTGCCCCTGGTGGGGGTATGGACAAGCTGATCCAGGGCATTGGAATTGATGAATTCCAGACAACGTTGAGCAAATAAGTTAGTACATGAGTAGTTTTCCCAGTTGATGGTGGGGTAGTTGAAATCTCCCAATATTAGGGTATTGGGCTGTACCTTATTATCATCCAGTATATCGAGAAACAGGCATCCTGGGGCATAGTGGGAGATCTGTAACAAGCTACAGCCTGAATTGCAGTCTTGCCCAGTGTTAACTGTACTTAGATAATTTCGGATGCACTATGTTGAGCAACTAACCTGGAGGTGTGGATATCCTTTATGAATATGGACACGCCTCCTCCTTTAGTGTTTCGGTCCAGGTTAGGTGGTCGAAAGGTGTGGTAAGAATTGTAGCCTGGTAATGCATGAGTGCTCTCTGGAGCCTCAAAAACCAGGTCTCTGTTATTGCACAGATGTCAATGTTCTCCATCTTAAGGAGTGCCTTGAGTGAGTGCATTTTGACATTTAGACTTCTAGCATTGAGTAGCATTACCCTTTTGCCTGTTTGAATCTGCTATGGTGGTGCGTTTAACGTTTAAGCCTTGCCTAAAAAAGGCATTATAGGGGTGGCAAGAGCCTTAACCAGTATCCGGAATCCCAGAGGTGACAGGTGCAGGCCCATCTCTGACAAATCAGGTCCAGCATTGGTCTCCAGGTTTTGTCCTTTCTGGGCACCAAGAATAGCCTTGAGTAAAATCCTAGTCCCTGCTCTTGCTGTGGTACTTGCTGAATGGCTCTCATGTCCATGAGGGATGAAACTTGTTTTTGTGCCTCTGCCCACTGATTGCGTGGCAGGTCTGGCATACCGTTTGGCCTTGGCAGGGTGTGAAAATGGAACCTGTAGCCCTGGGATACGATATTTAAGACCCATTTGTCCTGGGTGATCATGTGCCAATTTTGTGCAAAAAGTGCTAGTTTTCCTCCCAAAGGAGCTGCCGGAAGATAAGTGCTTGGTGCTGGCAGGGGAAAGTCATTGAGACTGTTTCCTGTATGGCTGTGATTTTTCTTCTCCGTTTTTGGAGGTAGAAGCACCCCACTGTTTAGGCCTGTATGAGCCTTGGGGCTGTGATCTGCCTCTGGGGTGTCTGTATCTGCCTCTTTGTGGCCTGACACCGGAAAGGACCAATTCTTTGCAGGCCAGTTCCTGCTAAATCTGGGAGGCTGCACCTGTAGAAATCCTTGACTGTTTGCATAGATTTAGCTTTGTCCTCCATCTTCTTCAACATCTCTTCTGCTTTAACACCAAACAAGGTATCATGTTGTAATGGAGCATCTAATAATTTTGCTTTAACATGATCGGGCAGATTCTGTTCTTTTAACCAAGCATGTCTCCTAATGACAGAACCTGTAACAGAGTCCCTGCAAGAGGCCTCTAGAGAATCAAAACCACATTGCAAAGTATGCTTTCCTACTTGTTCAGCTGCATGCAATAAATCCTGCATTTCTTTGTTTTCTGCACATTCTGAATTTGTCAACATTTTCTGTTTAAGCAGTGACATTAGATATTGCTGATAGTTAAGCATATGAAATTGACAATTTAAAGCTCTTACAGCCAAGGTAGCAGAAGTATAAATCTTTTTTCCCCCATCTGTCCAGGGCCCCTGAATCCCTATCAGAGGGTATAGGGTTTTTTGCAGTGGAAGCCCTGACCCCTTTGGGACCCTGAGAGATAGTTTCTGGGTCTGCAGCAGGGTTTTTATAAAGAAATTTATGTGAATCAGGAACCCTGTAGTATCTGTCTGGTTTAACTGGAGCTGGTGGCAGAGAGTCAGGAGACAGTCCAGACTCTGAAAATACATCATCTACAATGTCTAAAACAGGAGGAATAGCAAGGGGCCTGTGCTGAGGTAATAAAAGGAAGTCTCCGAGCCTTTTCTTGGATTCTGAGTAATCTTGGCTCTCCCAGTGGAAATGCTCCATCATAGTATGCAGGGTTTCCCCAAAAGAATAATTCTCAGGAGGAGAGGCTGAAGGAATAGATTCTTCAGCATCAGAATCCTCATAGGGAGGAAGAGAATATTCCTGTTCGAAAGAGGAAATGGAAACCTGATCTGAAGATGCATATTCTATCTCTTGCCTAGGCCTCTTATCAGAAGGGAGATGGGAACCCCTGATCAAAGTAATTAGGTCTTCGGCCATTTTAAGCATCTGTTTTTTAGGCATGGAGGCCTGTCCACGTGAATGCTGTACTTGTTTCTTTGACTTTAGGGCTGCTTTAGTCTTTGCCTTTGAAGCTGAAGTTGGTTTTACATATAGCTGTGTAGGCCTGAAAACACCCTCAGAAGCCAATGCCTGCTCAGCGGCTCTGGACCCATCTGAAGGAAGAGTTTCCGAGTGTCCAATACCTTGAGTTTCCAGCGGCTTAGTCGGCTCCAAGTGGGAGTCGGAAGCGGCCTGTGGCTCTGAGGTAGCGGGTGTCAGGGGCTGCGAAAGCGCCTCACTGAGAACCGGCGACTGGCCTAGCGGAAGCCTCGTCATCTGTTTTGGACCTCGGACGCCTGTCCTTTTCTTTGTGCTTTTTATAAACTCCAGCAGTCAGTTGCTCCGATGGCATTATATAGTTAAATCTTCTGCAAAAATAATGAAATGTAAAATTGTACCGACGCTTAATAGTGCGTTGGTTAAATCTAGCACAAAACCGACAACTAGCAACATCGTGGTCAGGGCCTAGGCAAGGAATACAGTAAGAATGAAAATCCTTATGAGGTATTTGCTTCCCACAAGAAATACAATTATTAACTTTATCTGACATCGGTCTGGAGCAAGAAAAAAGTTTCCCCAGCGGGGTACTTAGATTTAATGAAGACTTCAGATCTGAAATTCGAATTTGAAAATCTCAGGAGTCGGCCGACCTGCACTTGCGAACTACTTTTGCTTTGGGCACCGCGTGGCAAGAAAGACTGAGGTAAATGGTGTCGGCTGCATCTTTTATACCCCTGGTGCACTGACGTCAGGGAGGAGGCGACAGCAGCCGACGCCGGACCTAGAGTTTGGAACTCGGGCCGACTGCAGGTAGCCTGCCAGCAGGATAACCCAATTGTAATGACTGCAACAGTGAAACACGATGAACATCTGGTATTCCTTCAGGCTTGCCACCTTTTGGGTTGGAAGGAATGTTCTCATAACATCTGTCCAGATTCTGCACCCCAGGAAAACATGGTCCTGGGAGGGGGTTTAGTTTGGACTTGGGGAAATTGATGTTGAAACCCAGAGACTGCAGAACGGAGATAACATTTTGGAGATGGAAGTGGAGCAATCTGCTTGGATCAGGAGGTCATCCGGGTATGGAAAAATGTGAATCCCTTGGACCCTGCAATAGGCCATCACTGAAGCCAGACACTTGGTGAATACCCTTGGAGCAGTAGATAGTCCAAAGGGTAAAGCAAAGAACTGAAAATGCGAGGAAACCACAGAGAACCGCAAATACTTCCTGTAAGTGGGCCTTGTACGGCTATGCAGATATGCATCTTTAATGTCCAAAGTGGCCAGAAATGCCTGAGGTATTAGCAGGGGGAAAAGAGTCTGGAGCATAAGCATGTGAAAAGTGAGTGCTTGTAGAAAGAGGCTGAGGTGGGAGAGGTCCAAGTTGGGTCTCCATGGGCTGTCTTTCCTTGGGACTAGAAAAAGTCTGAAGTAAAATCCCTTTCCCTTCTCTGACACAGGGACAGGTTGAATAGTCCCTTAAGAAAAGAGACTGTCCAAGACTGTTTGAAAAAGAGAACATTGGTCCTTTGGTGGCTGTGGGATGCCTTTTAAGGAGGGAGGAATGATCCAAGTCATGAAATAACTTTTTTCTATAATCGATAAAACCTACTTGTCTGAGGTAATGCCTTGCCAGACAGGAAGACAGTGAGAGAGTCTTTGGGATAGGGGGATAGAATCTGGAAGGGATGGAGAATAAGGTGGGCAGTCACAGACTGCTTGCCCTGTCCTGAAACTGAGGCTTCTGAGCTGCAAATTGAGCAGGCCTGAAAGGACACTGTTGCTTCCTGGAGCTCTATTTGCTCCTAGAATGGAGTAGGAGGAGAATGTTTTCTGATGAACTGTGTCAGTGGGATAACTCCGTTGGAATTTAGGGATTGGAGACACAAAAAAAATGCTTTAAATCCTGTAATTCTTTCCCTTTTTTCTGAAAGGTCTTGAAAAGCTCTGCCACTTTGGCCCCAGACTGTCTAGGGGTGCATCCAGAAGCTTAAACCTGGTATCAGCAGATAGGAGTTGGTGTCTCAGCCAAGAGTACCTCCTCAGCACTGAGGCAGAATCTGCTGATCTGGCCGAGGCCTCTGCAGCATCATAACTGCATCTAATCGAGTGTCTTGTCACTTTAGAGGACAAGGAGAAGAGGTTAGATAGTTGAGCCTTAGTAGGTGAGCCTGGGAGATTGGCCAAAAGTTTAGAAACCCGAGTCAAAAGGGCCAGGGAATACTTAGACATGTGCGTCTGGTAGTTAACAGCCCTAAAGGCCAAAGTGGTAGAGGTGTATACCTTTTTGCCAATTTGTTCCACAGTCTTACTTCCTTATCAGTGGGAAGGACAGAGGTGGAAGGTAGTAGTCTGGAGGGCTTGTCTGCATAGACTGAAATAGTGCCAGGGTATGCAACAGGGCATTTGATCAGGAATTTGTCCACTTCTAGGACCTTAAAAAAATCTGTCAGGCCTTCTAAGGGCTGGGGGTTGGGATTCAGGATTTTTACAGGCTGCATAGAAGGCGTCTAAAAAGGCTGGTAAGTCTGGTGGAATGACAGAAGGTGAAGGTATGTCCATTTGTAAGAGTTCATAATACCTCTTTTGAACCTCAGTCATTTCAGTGGAGTCCCATTTAAAAAACTATCTCATTTGAGAGACAGTTTCTCCAAAGGTGAGGTCCTCTCCCGGGAGTCTGCCTTAGCAGAGTCCTCCTCTGGGGAGGCATACCCAAGAGGGGAAGGCATTTGAGAGGCATAGGAAAAGCAGTCCTCTGAAAGGGAATGTGAAGAGTAGTCAGCTTCAAGTAGAAGACGATCTTCAGTCTGAGGCCTAGGACTGATAACTGAAGGGGCAGCCAGAAGGAAAGCAGCCAATGAAGGCCTAAGGGCCCTGAAGGAATTAAATAAGCTCTGGGAGAAAGCTTGCCAATCAGGTAGGCTTTCAGAAGGTGGAGAGACATGTTTTGTCTTTTGTTTTCTTTTTAAGAAAAAGGCAGGCCTGGAGGGCGGAGGGCCTAGGTTCAGACAGTTGTATACTAATGGAAGGGCTAGACTGGACATCTGTTGCGAGCCGAGATTCCCCCTTGTTGTCGGCACCGCCCAACGGTTGCATAACCTCCAAGGACTTGCTTTCAGCTCTAGGTTCTGCAGCCTCCGAAACGGTACCTGCTATACCTGAATCGACTGGTTCTGTACATTCCTCCATGCGAACTTCAGCCACAGTGGGAATGTCGGGTGGAGGAGGTGCAGCAGTAGATTCAGGCCTGGAAATTTTGGCCTTCCTTTTTGGTGGCTCAACGGTCTGACCAGACGGCCCTTCCATCTCCAGAGGCAGACGTTTAAGATGCTGGTTTTCCAATTAGATGTTTAAGGCATGCAGACGGCTGCAAAGAGTGTTAGGAATGAAGGCCTGACAAATCTCGCAGGTTTTACAGTCATGGCTGGGCCCTAGGCCGAAAAGGCATAGGTCATGGGGATCTGACATCCGCAACTACATTTGACATGAACCACAGCTGGCATACACTGACCAAAATAATAATAAGAAAAAAGGCCACAACGGGGTACTTATCTTAAACACAAAGTATCCGATGGCAAAGATGGCAGGATGAGCTGAACTGGCAACACAGAAGTTCTGGTGAAAGTACGTGCAAACATCACTTTTATGGCCCACACACCCTATGGACAACGTGAGACGTCCTATGTACCTTGCAATGACTAAAGCTTTTGTATACTGGCTGGACATTTGGGTAGAACAGCGGAGGATAACCCAAAGGTTATGAATACTGCAACATCTGAATAGAAGGACATGTACAGGAATCAATCAGAGGTCAGAAAAGATTGGGAAGAGAGATTAGATAAGCAATTAATAAAGAAACAATGGGAGGACAAATGTACGACTCCCATACATGCAACAAAACTTAGGATTTTTGCCTGGTACTTGTTGCATAAATACTTTTAAATCCCAAGCAGATTCCTAAGAGATTTTCCTCCGGTAGATGGCAAATGCTGGAGGTGTAATGGGGGGGGGGGGGGGGTAAGTAACTGGAAGCATATGCTCTCAGACTGTAACAGTAGTAAGATGGCAAAATTTAAAATCCCCTGTGAGGAATATCGGGCTAGCAAATAAGTGTAACTAAAAAAAAAAAAAATGTTATTGCCTAGACACAGTAATGTCTAGTTAAGTTTAATTCTGGTGGCTGATGAAAAAGCATTTACCAGAAAATTGAAATCAAAGTCTAAACCCAAATATACCTGAAGTACTGAATACTGTAAAAGAGATAAAAGAACAGGAGGTGAGGTCTCTAGAAAACAGTTGGAGCAAACTACATAAAAAAATGAAAATTGTGAGAACAATACAGGAAGAAAAATGTTTTGGGGAGAAATGAAGTTTAACAGATGGCAGAAATTGAACAATTTATTTAACTTTGGTTTGGTTATACTGTACAGAACAATACATGTGACGCATAATGTTTGCAAATGTGAGCTTGTTAATATGGCTTCATTACTTTTACATAAATTTAAGTTTGCCTATGTCACAAGTGATAATTCAATAAACGTGTTTTAAAAAACAGGAAAAACTATTAAAACTGTGCAAAAAGCAATCCTATCAGTAAGAATTATTCTTTGCAGTGGTAACATTTGGTACATTTGTAGTCTTTCCATAAATACCACAACATATTATAATGCACAAAACCCAGAATTATATATTTTTTGCTAAACATTTACAAACTGTCATATCTTGGAAACTGTACAACCTAGACATATACTGTTACAACACTTTTGTTAACCAGAAATAAGCTTTCATGTGACAGTAAGAAATTCTTCTCTGAATACATGGTTATTGAGATATTTACAGAAATATGAAAACATATTTTAATTATATAATTAGCAATTTAAATAACACTGAATCTCTCTCAAGATGTGCACATTACAGTACAAATATTAAAGGCTAATTTCTTCAAAAACTCTAAGGTTTTACCTGATACCATGCAATAGTTTGAAAGTCGCTTGATTTTTGAAGAATTATATACAAATGGAAATACTGCTTATTTCCATAATTACTGACACACAACTAGTAATATCTCATGTACAGCGGGATATAAATGGACACTGACAATGTATTTTCTTATCTTCCAGCATGGCATTTCGCACTATACCCCTCAACAGCATGTAGGTCTCTCAAGTCTGAAAATATAGGCATAACTATGAAAGTATGAACAATAAATGGCAAACACTGATTTATTTCTGTACTGCAGGACACCTTGGATTAAAAATCTTAGTGTTTTGTTAATAACTCATTGCCCTTTTTAATACTGTCTGATATTGGCCAGTAAGTCACTTTGTTAAAGAAGTCAGACCCAAAAAAGGTCTAGAAGCCATAAGGAACTATGGGTGTTAACAGGAAGAATATAATTAAAGGTGCTATAGGCATGAATGAGTAAGGATTCAGTAACCCTTTACATCTGGTGGAAGAGCCTTACTCCAAGACAGCACAAAGTATTAGGTCACAGAAAGTCACATGTACCTACCACTCTTGTTTTAGTTTATCAACATCTCAATCACCAATAAACTAAGGGTCTGCAATAAGTCCTTAAATATAAGCAGCACATACACAACTGAGATTCTTAAAGCCTACCAAGATAGGCAGTCTTGGAGAGTATGCCAAAGAATGACAACCAGACCTTCCACTGAAAAAAGTTCCCCCTATCTCCAGATGGACTTTTATCAGAGCACCCTTGACCTGTGAATGGGAAGTTCAGTCCTCTATCAATTTGTGCTGTCACTCCCTACCCTCCACAGAAATTGCTGCACTATCCTTCTGCTTGACAGACAGTGACTCACAAAGAAATCACTATACACATCACAGGCTAAGTCCTCAGCATACCACTCCACTCCAGTAAGTTCCCAACCTCACCATTTCCTCACTGTTAAGGGAATCAATGACAGTTGCCTACCTCATAGCTAGGCCATCAGTGATCACTGTAAGCCAGTGTGGTGTTCTAAACTGGTTTGTCTGTGGTTCAAGTCCCTGGCCTCCACTCACTTCACACACCATTCTGCCAATGATTAAAGCAATCACAGTCTCCTTAAGGAGGCTATCAGTGCAATCCACCTACTCATTCACCATGTCTGACCTAGAGCTGAGTAAGTCTCTTAAACCATCATCCATGCACCCTAGTGGTAGTGATGTCAGCACAGTATGCTGGAGGTCCTAGTTCCCAAATTAGAGCTGATATTTTTTGTTCACATTTAAGATTCCATCCTGGCAGTGATAACTGTAAATTGGGCATCTCCCTGTTTCCAACTCTGTATGCTGATGAATGTTTCGGCACTTCTTACCACCCCCTCTGACCTACATGCAACACTAATTGCTGCCCCTGCATGTTGCACTGAATACCTTACTTACACCACCAAAATACCCACCAATTCTATGCATGAAACATATCACAGGAACAAAAAGAAATGTTGAGAGATTATCTCAGTTTACACTACTGCTCACCCTGTGCTGTCTGGCTGCAGGATAGACTTCTTCCTAATCCCCCAACCCTCAGAGCCACCTCAAAAACAGACTACTGGCACTGACTTCAACACTAAAGGCCATGAATCTCAGTGCCTAACTTTAATTCTAAAATACTTACAAAACTAAAACCAACTTTTTAAGTTAAGCATAATGCTTAAGGAGTCAGTATCAAAAACATCTTGTGCATTGTGTCAAACAGTCAAGCACACCCCATGTCTTAAGGCTTTCATACTAATCTTGTTTAGATCTGAAATGGTCCTTTCTCTGTTTAAAATAAATACAAAAAAATGGGGCATTCTATAAAATGGTGTGGAAAACTGGGTTATTCTACAAGAATAACAAGCATAAAAATAGTTAAAAATCATCAATAAAGAGTTTGCAATCAAGGCTAGAAAACAGAAATAAAATACAAACGTGAACATTTAAAACAATTACAGAAATAAATGCAGTATAAACAAGTGGAAAGTAACTATCTCTAAGTATCCAAAAATGTAAAAAAGCATAAATAACTGTATTTAATAATAATAATAATAACAGTAATAGAATAGTAATATTACTATTATTATTTAACAAGACACCCAAATATATTTAAAAATGCTAAATAAGGAAAGACACTGACTCTTATCACATCAAAGCAAAGAGAAAGTGAACAACATGCAATCAAACTGCATTAAAAAGGAAATACAGAGCTACAATATAACCCAAAATGAATAAATGTATTACAGTAAACTTCTCCAGGGCAGTCTGCCTTGGCGGCCAAATAAGTAAGTCAGATATCAGAATGCAGGATGCAGAATGCAAAAGTAATGAAATGCAGACATTTCAAGAGTTCCACCTTATATAATCAGTATTTGTTGCACATTCTCTGAAATGAGTACAAGCAGGTTGACTGGCTACGAAAAAAACAAACAAAAACTCGAAGTCTGAATTACTAATAGAGAAAACTGATGGTAACTATGGTAATAAATCTTAAAAGAGAAACTCGCTAGTTTGTAAATTTAAGAAAGGATATAGACTCTGCATTATATCATGTGTGTCTTCCAAGAGAGACGATATCTATACCCTGACAATACAGACCAATATGGGAGTGACTTAACATGTTATGAATGGTCCCAGATAAGAACTGTGGCTATCTAGATGTTTGTCCTGATTTTATGGCATGACAGAATGCATTCTGTGCAATTGTTGTTTCGATCACAGGAAAGGGACAGAAAGAGCACCCAAGGAAGGTAATTTATTGTAAGGGAGGTCACAACCTCACCATTCTACATGACAATCTACTTTTAACTCCAAGGTCCCTCCAACTGAAGAGAAAGGAGATTTCTTCCTCTTAAGATACTGCCATCAAAATCTCTTTTTCAGCCAAAAAACATGTACCCTTGAATTACCACATAGGTGGCAGGATACTAAACATCGAAAGTGTGATGAGAGACTTAGGGACACAGATGGACAGTAGTCTCACTTTCAATAACCACATCGCCACAACAGTCAGGAAATCCTTCTATGTGGCACACCTCATCATGAAGGGCTTTTCATCCAGAAAAAAGGAGGTCATTGTCCCACTGCACTCATCCCTCATTAGACCCATTATAGAGTATAATGCCCCGTTTGGTATGCACCTCACAAGACATCTGCAACAGCTGGAAAGGCCACAGAAATACCTCACTAAAAGAATCACAGGCCTAAAGCAGATGCCATATGCTGACCGCCTAAAAAACTCCAGCTATACTCTGTGGCATATCGTCTACTCAGAGGCAATCTCTGCTTAACATACAAGGTCATGTCAAACCCTGAGCTGTTGGACATGCTCCACTTAAAGAAATCCCAATCCCTCAGAGCCCCACGCTCCAGGGATCTAAACGTTGTCATCACAATGAACAAAACATGCTGGAGAGATAGATGATTGGATGGGAGATAGGAAATTCACCCCGGGGATCATGTCAGTCACCCTGCTAGACAGGGGTCCAGAGAAGTAAATATTGTGGGAAGAAATATCCAGGGAATTGTTATGGCTAGGCTTGCATAGGCCCTAGGGCCGATAGCCTAGTACCAACCTATGAACCTAAGTGTATGAAATCAGGTTTCAAGCATTTGGCCACTTGAAATACTGTCTGGCTACCATTTTGGCTACATAAAAGTAAAGCTAATGTTGTGAGAAAGATGGTTAGACATAAGGAGTCAAGCAGAATGCAAGAAAACATATCACCACACCTTTGTAAAGAATGCTAGTGAGTCACATCCATCTGGTTTTATGATGGTGGGTAGGAACACCCCAAGATACAATACTGTTAACTGCTCCAAACCACTCCACCAACCTGAAAAGTTCGAAGCCACTCCTGTAAGTCTGGAGGAGGAGCTACTGAGGGGATTCTCCTCCTGTGGTGGGCCTGAGGATTTGCATTCCGCAAGTCTCCAAATGTTGTGGCTGTATTGATGCATTGTCCAAGACTCCTGCAAATAATAATATAAAAATATAACTCTGAGAACTCAGATACTGTTCATTCCTTCAGTAATACAGCAATCAGACTTACAGCACATTACACCATATAGGATGTAAACCCAGACAGCATTTTCCTGACTAGCTACCACATTTATTTTCTTATCGGGTAATACAATACAACAAAAGTATCTCAGCTGACTAAGAAGCTGTGCATTTTTAATGCAAAGACTTTGTCCTAACACAATCAAAAAGGCACATACTGAACCCACAGCACAAGATACTGCAGAATGTATAGGACCGAAGAGTTTGGAACTCTGCTGTATACAAACATCTGCCCTATCAATTAAATACTGCTTTATAATATTAAAACATCTTAAGGATGCAAAAAGTTTCACAAAAACAGGACAGAACAGCACTAAAGAAATGGGTCAGCCTATGTGAGAGATGCATTCAGTTCTCACACATTTTTGAACATGAGAAATACAGTTTTTACAGATTTTTGAACACCATGCCACAGCAATTCTGGAAGTCTTGTTTCTCATTTCAGAATAAGTTAATATTTTTTATAGCTAATTATAGATCACCCATTTTATTCACACCAAACCATGAGCTGTTCCTATGATTTCAGTTTTAGGACATTACCAATTGTATATTTCTGGGAGACCTTGATTATGAATTAGGACAAGTGCAAACCATTTTCATTTACTCAAAGATAATGCAGTTTAGCTAACAGGACACCTTGTTGTTCTAATATTACTGACCAGGTGTTTCCAAATATTTTTTCTTTCTTCAAGGCAGTGCTATAGATGGGAAGTTCTCATCAATAATTCTTCCAGCAGGCCAGCAGCAGAGAGTGGCCTGCTCTCTGTTCTTAAATATAATGTATGGTATAAAATGTATCAAAGGAAACCCTAACACAAGTCAAGAGAATTAGTGCTAAACCTCAGTAGACTTGTATATGAATATCCTGGTGATATTCCATTTACTCATCCTGGAATGTGCACAGATGCCAGAATATCAATAAGACCTGCAGATGATGTGGGTTGCTGGGGGCCCTCTGTCCCACATCCAGTGTCCACTTAATCATAGCTGTCAAATTCCATCTCCAAAATGCGGAACACTAGCCTTCATAATGTTGAACAAATGGGCAAAATGTGGAACACATACTGACGGCTTACTAAAAGCTTCAACTAGAAAGCTCATAGGATGGTTAAAATATCCTGGTTTTACTTATAAAAAGATAATTTGATTAATGAATATGATTCATTTGTATACAATATCTGGAGGTTCTAAAAGCTGTTCTTCCCTGAAGAGGGAGGGACACAACTGAAGAAAGGATTATATCAGATATTATATAAATGCACAATAATGGAGACACAAGCAGTAACTGTGCTATTTTTGTGGCTCTGATTACTGTTCAATCTGTCCTTTTTAACATTACAGTAAAGGTGCACAGAGATAGTAGCTCTACTTCCAGAAACTTTAATAATGTTTACTATAATAAACTTATCAATAGGAAATGTATCAGACTTTATAGGAAACAGCTCGCTTTACTTCCCTGTTCAGGAAAAAACGAAGTTATGCACACACCATAACGTTCCACCTGAGTAGTTCTAAGTCATTTGTCTTCAACCTGTGGGTCTTCAGATCCACATCAGATCTGACAAGGCATTTTCCAACTATAGCTCAGAGCTCCATGCTCCTCCCCTTACCCATAATGCCCCATCACCCTTCTCCCTTCAGATCGAGTTTGCTGCCTAACAGGTATCAGACACCCGACCCAATGACACCTTACCATCAATCACCAATCGTCACAAAAAGAACCTTAGCCTGGACAGAACCAAGGATCTCAACAATATCTGTGCAATACAAAGGACATGTCATATCCCAAAGGATAAGGTTAGGGGGAAGGGGGGGATGGCTGAAGACAAATAAAGTAGAACTACTTAGATGGAACATTATGGTGAGTACATAACTTCTTTATCTGAAGTAGTTTTCTTCATTTGCTCTTCAACCTGTGGGACAGACTTCCCAGCTACCTAACTCTTGGGAGGCCTTCATGGAAGGATATTCCGGAGCAACGCAGAGCCAAACGATGCTCTACTCCTACAGACCAAATCCAGTTTATAATGAGAAATAAAGGTGTGAGATGAGGCCCAAGTAGCAGCTGAATCCATAGACCAAAAAGCCGCTGACGTAGCCACAGATCAGGTCGAATGAGCCTTCACTTTTCCTGGTAGAGACAAACCTTTTTCTGAATAAGCCTGGCTAATGCATTGTGAAATCCAGCGAGCAATTGTCACTTTTGAAACAGGTTTACCAGAGAAGGGCTTGGCATAGGACACAAAAAGCTGATCAGACTTGTGGAATGGTTTAGTCCTGTGAAGATAAAACCTCAACTGCCTATGTACATTCAGTAAATGTAATTTGTATTCCCCTTTGTTCTGCTAGTTAGGAAAAAAATACTGGCAAATTAATGGTCTGATTAATATTGGCTTCTGAAGCTACCTTAGGAAGGAAGGAAGAATGGGTTAGTGCATAGCAACACTATCTTTGTGAAAGATCATATAAGAGACTTTGATAGAAAGAGCTTGAAGCTCAGACACTCTTCTAGCAGATGTTATGGCAACCCAAGAAGGCAGTTTTCCAAGTCAAAAACTGCAGATCCACAGATGTCGCAGGCTCAAAGGGGGAGAAGCAGGATCAAAGGTATAAAATGTTTATTCCAAGTTAAAAATGTCGAACAAGCACAAACAACCACCACAGTTCAGTTTAGCGCGCTTTCACTCCACTATTGCAGAACTTCCTCAGAACAATTAAGAATACAATTACTTCCTTTTTATAATACAATAAAGTGTTAGTTAATTAATTAATTAAAATGATTTCCTTAAAGAAGTAAACTGGATATTTATATGTAAAAAACATACAAAATCCGACACAAAATCCATACCATATACAAAAATAAAATGTACAAGATTATTAACAAAATATAACACCACAACCTAAAAAGATATATTATATTAAAATACCCGTGGCGTGGAATACATCTAGAATGCCAACCATAAAAATAAGTGGCTCAATAATTATAACCAGCCTGAAATGTCCGTAAGGACTAGATACAAACCCATGACCACAAATGTACATATAAAACTTATTGTAAAAGCGGAGAAAAACAAAATGTATATTACATAATGAGCAAATTGGACAATATAGTTTATAGTTTTGCTCGTCTCAATTTCAACACACTAGCAATACTAATACAATCATTCAACCCTGGCGATCTCCCTGCATCTTTCTCAAATCCTTGAAAATTCTAAAAACTCTACACCGGGTAGTTCAGTTGTACCTGGCAACCAAATGCAGTACCGAGAGGCTCGTGAGGGTCGGCAGGAACCTGGAGGGTTGAGAAATAATGTGCACAGTGAAGTGGAGAAACGCAGTTTGGTGCACGGAGATTATGAACATAACAAAAAGGACGTTAATCACACGGTAACCCCTGGTTGTGGGGAAAAGACTAGTTCTAATTCCAATTTTAATTTTGACAATTGGTCTAACAGACGTTTTCACTTCAATGAGCTTAATATTGATCGAAATTTTGAGACCTATGAGGAGGTCTTTAATACATTTAGAGACAAGTTATATTTATTAAAGACCAACCAATTAGAAATTGATTATCTTAACGAATGTATTTGCACTGAGATAGTTCCAAAGGGACTTAGACTGTTTAAATATCCTAATAATGTTAACCACAATTCAGAATTGTACAAGCAGTTAACTAATTTATTTAATGCAACTGGAACAGAGATGTTGAAATTCATGGTTAGGGACTATCAGTCCCAGAATGAAGTTTTACTTGCGGAGACTAATGAATTGCATAAAAACAATTTTGACTCCCATAAAGCTAATTTGGATGTTAGAAAGTATGATCATTTGTTTGTGGAGATTGACAAGTATTGTGATAAAATTATTTACAGAAAGGTAAAAAAACTTGACCGTGATTTAAATGATTACAGGAACGGTAGACCTTACCCTACTTTTAACTTTGTCAATCAATCCAAGAATTTTGTGACTGCCAATTCCGAAGTGGGGGCTCATGATAACAACACTTCAGATCAGCATAATCTCCCTTTAGGGGAGGACCCTGTGAGGAGAAGCGAAAGGCTTGCTGGCAAGCAAAGGACTTATTCACATCAGAACGTGCAGTCATTCGGGGGGGAGGGGGAACAGACCACAGGGGAGAACCAGGCAATACTAAATATTCAGGATTTTGATATTGGTTTATTGAATGATGAATGTATTGGCATGCAACTAGCTAGTGAGGGGTATTTAGTGGACAAACAGGAGCCTATGCTTGGTAATGAGATGTTTTATTCACAGAATTTCGCTACCCCATTACCACATGAGTTAGACAGTGAAATGGATAGTGACCTAGTGAGAAATACGATTGATCCTAGAATTTGTAAAAAGGATAATTTTTACTATTTACAATTTTATGGATTTGGTTTTAGATGACAGGTACTTTAGTATTTTTACTAAAGGATTTCATTTTGTACCTGTTAGAAATGGTTCTATGGTCAACACCTTAACTGATATTAAACTTTTCATCAGGAAGCTGAATTTACAAATATATTTTAAGGGAACACAGGTTGACAACGGTGAATTATCTAGAAGAAGTACTTTTAATCCACCTACTAATTCTTTCTTGAAGCTTTTTGATGAAATGGTTGAACAGGATGTGAGACGCATTAATTATTACGACAACCTCACTAACAATAATTTGTCTAAGGATGAGGAAGATTTATTGGCATCATTAAAAAAGGAAAAGATCAGAATTATGAAACCAGACAAAGGGGGTGGGGTTGTATTAATGTACAATGATGAATATGAAATGTACATTCATGACATTTTGCAGGATATAGATTGTTATACTACAGTGTCACGTAACAAAATCAATATTGCCTACTATAAGATTAAATATTTTTTGACTGACCATTTACTCCAGGGTGCTATTAATGAAAAACTGTTTAACTTTTTGCATGCTGATAACCCTAAAATTTCTGTTATATTTGGGATCCCCAAAGTTCACAAAGGAATAAATTAACTTAAATTTAGACCGATTGTAGCGGGGGCTGGAAGTATTACAGAACCTCTGGCTATGTTTGTTGATTCTCAGTTAAAGAATTTTTTTAACAGAATACCCCATATTACTAAAGACTCTTGGGATTTTCTGAGAAGTATTACTGAGGACAAATTTGATTCTTCCAGCTGGTTTGCTACTATTGATGAAGTGGAACTTTTTTCTAGTATTCCCCACGACACGGGGTTGGAGTGGTTCTGTGAAGTTTTGAGTTCCGAAAGTGGTTTGGGAGGCAACACGTTGAACTTGATTTTGGAATTTGTAGATATTATCCTTAGAAATAATTTTATATACTTCAATGGAGATTCGTATCAACAAAGGAAAGGGGTGGAAATGGGTACTCCATGTGCCCCTTTGTATGCAAATTGTGTATTGTATTTCTGGGAACGGAAATTTGTTTTCAACACTACATGGCATCAGTATATTTCTTTTTACACCCGATATTTGGATGACATTTGTGTTTTTTGGAGAGGCACTAAAGAGTTATTCGAAGAATTTATGGTTTACTTGAACAACAGTACCTCATTTTTAACATTTACATACACGATAGAAGAGTTTGCCATCAATTATTTAGATGTTACCATTTATAAAGATACTGAAAATCATTGTTTTCAATCCAAATTATACAGAAAACCCACTTTCTCAAATACTTATTTGCACTTTGATAGAGCACACCCGTATCATCAAAAAAAGGGGATAGCCAAAGGTCAACTGATAAGGTCATCTAGAATGACAAGTGACTATGCTGTACTTCTTCAAGAATTTGACTTTATTTGTTCTCTTTTTAAGGAAAGAAATTATCCAATAACTCTTTTAACTAACTTAGTTGCAGAAGTGCTTGATAATAGGGAGGAAAAATTCTTTCCATTACTCGGCAAGGGTCGACTGGTGAGTGAGCCAGTAAATACAGCTAAAAATGAGATGTTTTGTAAACATTCATTCATTCATTCACACCTTTTCGGCAACGTCACACTTGGTGGAACAGGTTATTAAAAAATACTGGCCACTATTAAGGGTGAATGATGAGATGAGTAAGTACATTCCTCTACAACACTCTTTTATAAGGAAAAGAGGGATGAACTTTAAAGATTTTTTTGAGATGAAAGGCGACCAGCAAAAAGGGGCAAATAAAGGTGGGAAGGGAATGTTTAAATGTGGTATGTGTAGTCAGTGCAAGTATATTTTGCAACAGAAGTAAGTGAGTATTCCATCTAGGGGCATTAGCTTTCAGTTCCCTAAGCATTATAATTGTGGCACTCGGGGTGTTGTGTACATAGGGATCTGTGAAGGTTACAATAGTTTTTATATTGGTAAGACCACACGTACACTTAGGAAAAGTATTTATTAACACTTGTATGAGATTTCTAAAAAGAAGGAATCTAATGCCTTTTATAAGCACTCCTCGGTGTGTCACAATATGAGTATTAAATTTGCGATATTGGAACAAGTGGCTAGTGATCCTAGAGGTGGCAATTGGGAAGCTAGGGTTGAAATCAGGGAATTGATTTGGCAGCTTAAATTAGATGCAGGGAGACTGCCAGGGTTGAATGATTGTATTAGTATTGCTAGTGTGTTGAAATTGAGACGAGCAAAACTATGAACTATATTGTCCAGTTTTGCTCATTATGCAATATACATTTTATTTTTCTCCGCTTTTGCAATAAGTTTTATATGTACATTTGTGGTCATGGGTTTGTATCTAGTCCTTGCGGACATTTCAGGCTGGTTATAATTATTGAGCCACTTATTTTTATGGTTGGCATTTTAGATGTATTCCACGTCACGGGTATTTTAATATAATATATCTTTTTAGGTTGTGGTGTTATATTTTGTTAATAATCTTGTACATTTTATTTTTGTATATGGTATGGATTTTGTATGTTTTTTACATCTAAATATCCAGTTTACTTCTTTAAGGAAATCATTTTAATTAATTAATTAACACTTTATTGTATTATAAAAAGGAAGTAATTGTGTTCTTAATTGTTCTGAGGAAGCTCTGCAATAGTGGAGTGAAAGCGCGCTAAACTGAACTGTGGTGGTTGTTTGTGCTTGTTCGACATTTTTAACTTGGAATAAACATTTTATACCTTTGATCCTGCTTCTGCCGGGCATCGTTTTTTTTTTGGTTTGCTTCTTTGGATTTGTGGCTCAAAGGGGGAGAAACCAATGCCTGCAACAGTAAGGTGAGGTCCCACGGCAGAACTGGGTCCTTAACCAGGGGTTTGAGAAGAAAAGCATGTTTGAGAAAGGTTTTACAAAATTTAGAGGAAGCCAATAAATATATGTTTATCCCAACATGAAAATTAGAGATGGCTACTAAATGGACTTTAACCATAGAGGAACTAGCACCCTGTTGAAAAATGCTAGCAAAAAATCTAAAACTGCCGAAAGTGGAGCAGTGAAAGGATCCTAAGACCTCTGACTGGCCCATATAGAACAGCATGTCCATTTACTACGGTAGACTTTTCTGGTAGACGATTTATGAGTCGCTACCAGAATGGACTTAACATGAGATGACAGACCGGGAGTTCTAATAATCATGAGAACAGGAGCAGCCAAGCAGTGAGCTTCAGATCTGGATGAGAGATCCCTGAGGGATGTGAGAGTAGATCTGGGACTGGATCCAAGGTCCATGGTGGAGCAACTAGATGAGACCTGAGTAAGGGAAACCAAACCTGTCGAGGTCAGAATGGGGCAATGAGGATCACAGTGCTCCCCAGCCTTCGGGCTTTCTGTACAAACTTCGACATAAGGAAGAGAGGAGGATAAGCATAAAGAAGCCTGGGAGGCCAAGCATGAATCAGAGCACCTCTGGGGGATTCCCCCAGCGGGGGGTTCAGAGCGAAAAACTCACCGCATTTTGCATTGGAAGGAGAAGTGAAGAGATCGCAGCAAGGAAGACCCCACTCTAGAAAGATCTGTTCCGCTACTGAAGGATTCAAGAGACCACTCATAAGGCATGAGGATCAATCTGCTGAGCCTGTCCGCTAGAATGTTGGACCATCCTGGGATGTGCATTGCCACCAGAGAGCGGCTGGTGGAGATCGCCCATTCCCACACTCTCATGGCCTCTCAACATAAGGGATAGGATCTGGTTGCCCCTTGTTTGTTGATATACCAGACCACTGACATACTGTCCCCGTCTGAATTGCAATCGTTCCCAAAGGAAGATGAGCATGAAGGGCCTGTAAAGCAAGAAGAACCGCTCTCATCTCTAGAACACTGATGTGCAGATAGGCCTCAGAAGGAGACCACGTGCCTTGGACTGTCCTTCCTGAGCAGTGCCCCCCCCCCATCCTTGCAGGAAAGCGTCCTTGGTCACCATGGTCTTGGGGAAAGCAGGTTGAAAAGGACGTCCCTTGAGGATATCCGGCGACTGAATCCACCACCAAAGGGAGTCCCTGCATGCTTTTGAAATTCCCACTGGAAAAGACAATGGAAGGTCTAACAGTGATCACTGAACCGCAAGTGTCCACTGTAGCACCCTCATATGAAGGCGCGCCATTGGAAGAAGATTTATCGTGGTTGCCATGGAACCTTGAGTCCTTAACACTGCTTCGGCTGTTGGTAAATGGGTCTGAAGAATGTGTAAGACAGGTAACGTCAAGCTGCGTATCCTGTCTAACATGATGAACACCTTTGTTTGTATTGTGTCCAGCCGTGCCCAATGAAATCTAAAATCTGAACCGGGAGAAAAGCAGACTTGTTCATAATGATTGTAATGCCCAAATTGTTGGTTAGCTGAAGGAAGGAATCCCTGGCCTGACATGGTAGATGCTCTAAAGGGGCAGTAAAGAGCCAATCGTCCAGGTACGGAAAGACCTGAATGCCGTGAAGTCTCAGGTGAGTCGCTACTACTGCCATTACCTTGGTGAAAACCCAGGGGGCTGTGGTGAGACCAAAGGGGGAGGGCTCGAAATTGGTAATGACTGGCTCACAGCTGGAAGCGAGGGAACCTCTGGGAGCACCTGTCCATCTTGATGTGATAGTGCACGTTTTGGAGGTTGATCGAGCACATCCAGTCTCTGGCCTGCAGATAGGGCAGGACAGACCGAATCGTGACCATCCGGAATTTTGTCTTGGTTACTGATAGGTTCAGTTTGGATAGATCCAATATTGGTCTGAGGTCCCCAATCTTTTTTGGCACTAAAAAGAACCTGGAATAAACCCCAGATTTGGACTGGCCTGGGGGGACTGGTTGGATGACTCGTTTTCTTATCAGTGAGTCTACCTGCACTGCTGACTTCTCCCACTGCATGGGTGGAACGTCTGGAAGGGCTTTGCTGGATGAGGGAGGATCCTTGAACAGAACAAAATATCCTCTGGAAACGACTCACAGCACCCACTGATCTGCAGTGATGGACTCTCATGCTAGCGGGTGTAGCGACAAGTGACCCCCAACTGCCTCCAGAGATGGACAGCTGGGCAAACCCTCAGGGCTGCTGCCCGGGTTTATCTGAGAAAGGTTCTTGGGACCCAAAATTCATAGGACCCCCCTCTGCCTCTAGGGCAGCATCTATCATATCCCCCTCTGCCTCTGGGGGAAGGCAAGTCCTGAGTGTCCTAGTAAAACGCCTGAGACTTGCAGAACCACATCTTCTTCTGGCCTCGCTGGCTCCTGGAAAAGGATCTTTGAGGTGGTGAGAAATGGATCCTGACGGCAGACAGTGTCTTCCCGTCCTTCTCGATCTGGACCAAAGTCTCTCTGACTGTCTTTCCAAAATTGGAAGAACCATCATAAGGGGCGTTGGTAAAAGATGCCTTGAAGGACTCCGAGAACTGACATAAGCGGAGCCAGGCGTGACGCCGGATGGCAACACCTGACCCCAACGCCCGTGTGGCTCCCTCTATGGCATGGGAGAGCAAACTCATAGATGTGTTGGCTACAGCTTTTAGGGTGGCCATTCATGCATCGAACGTCTTCCTGTCCTCTGCCGACATGGACCCTGGGGTCAACTCCATGACTTCCTTGACCATATCTCTCTGGAATCGGATGACATGCGCCATGTAGTTCAGCACCCTCACAGAGAAGGTCACTGAAACATAAACTAGCTTCCCAAAATGATCCAACACTCTCGACTCTCGGTCAGGCAGGTGGACCGTGGAGCTCTCCTGGGCGAGTTCCTTCTTGGTGGCTGCCACCACCATCATAGTATCCAAAGGGGACCCCTTGTGCCAGTGTAACTTGTCCTTGGGGGGACTTAAGACTTTGTCTGGGTGCTTGGGTATTGGCTCTACAGTGTCCGGCTCTTTCCACACCCTAGATGTTACCAGATCCACAAGTGGATCAGCAGGAGGGGACACCAAAGAGGTAGATGGGCCCAAGCCAAATACCTCCAGAAACACGGACTCATCACAGGTTAGTTTTGGGGCGGACCACCCCCTCCTTTGGTGATGGATCTCCATGATGTCTCCAAAGGAGACATCTTTAGGGGGTGATCTTGGGGCACCTTCCCCTTCATCCAGATCCATGTCTTCTGTGAGGGACTCTGGAGGAGAGTCCAACTGCCTCCTTTTACATGTATGCTTGTGGGGGGGGGACTTCCTGGGGCACTACGACCACAGACTGTCCCTGAGAGGGCAAGATGGCTGGAACCACACTCAAGGCCAGGGGGGTCTGGATGGACTCCAAAGATGATATGGTCAGAGGTCTCGACCCTGCGAGAACCCTCTCCACCATGTCGAATGCCTAGGGGAATGGACCTCCTGGGCTGACCTAGCGGAAGCCATTCCCCCCTGATCCGACTGGGGAGCCGGAGCAGTGCCTCTGGGAGCCGAGACGCCGAAGGGAATGCTTCTCTCCAACAAGCAAGGAGCAGAGAGCACTCCCTTGGATCCAACCCTAAGGCTACGGCTCCGAGAGCTCGGATCTGATCCAGTCGGATCTGACACACTCAAGGCACTGGCCGGTGTTGAGGTACAGGGTACCATCGGCGCCAACCCCTCGACTCCGATCGTCCTCGGATCCAACGACTCCGAAACCACAGGTCGGATTGGAGAAGGAGTGATAGGTCTAAACAATGGCTGGAAGGCACCCTCTCCATTGGGAGTAGGCCCTGCCAAGAACACAATCTGAATTTGAGTGTGGCTAAACCTCATCATCTTGTCCATCTCCGCTACAGACAAGCTCCGAGTAGATCGGGAGGATGTCACCGAAGTAGGCTGAGAAAGCCGGTGGGCGGAAGGCCTAGGGGCAACCGGCTAATCTGTACCTCTGGCTCAGGTGAGAACCTGGGGGACCTGAGCCAAGGTATCACTGGCCTGGAAACAGGCTTAAATTTCGATGGAGGGCCAGCCTCCAACAAGCTGTTGGGGGATCGCTTGCGAGGCCGGTCCTTCTTGGCTTTATCCCATTCCCCGGACCTCTGGGCATGAGGGAGGGTGAGTCCCAGAGGCCATGAAAGGGGAAGACGAAGCAGCAGCCGCTGCTTTCCCAGCAGGGGAAGGTGGGACATTGGTTCCAGCAGAAGAGGGCAACAGGCCATTAAGGATCAGTTTGTCCTGCCTGCCCTTAAGTGCCCTGGGATTAACCCCAGCGCAAATAGGACAGGGGGACTGGAGGTGAGGCACCCCCAAGCAAACCACACACAGAGTGTGACTATCCACCGGAGAAAACTTATGGCCACACTCTGTGCACCTTTTGAAGGCTGGCTTCGGGGCATCCGCCATGACTTAGCCGGGCACCTCATACGGCGGACAGGCAGGGATGGGAATATGCAGCCACTGCCAGTTTGTCCACCCTGGGGAGGTATGTGGTTTTAGCTCATCACCTGGGTGGCACAAAGTGGATGCATTGAGTGTTGCATTCATGGAGTACAGGCCTGTACAGCATGTGTTGCTAGTTGCTACAGTGAACATGCATGAAGCTGGAGAATTAAGCATGTGGAGGCACAGTCTGTGGAAGGCATTATACAGCAGAAATTGGGGAACTGCCAAGAAGGACGAGGTACTTCACGAGGAGGATTGGTACACTGCTCCACAAGATCGATAAAGAGGTCCACTCCCTAGCACCCAATTCTTGCCACTGAGAAATGGATGGAAAATTGGTCACAGGGATTTTGTCTAGCCCAGGGATACTCATCACCCATTCTGCCGAACAAAGTGACAGGCTAGGTTCAGGTAGGGGTCTACCGGACAAGGTGTTGCAGACAGCACAAAAGAAGACATCCATAAGTCTGCTAAAAAGTTCACCATTATTCACACATCACCCATAAGCTAGTCTAATTTAAACAACACAGGGAAAGTTACTTATTTTCCAGCTGTAATTCTTTCTGTACCTCGATTTGTCCAATGTTTAACCAGAATTTCATTCAAGCTCCTTTGTTATTAGTCTGCTATACTCTAACAACAGTTTCATGGCTTACAGTCAGCTGCTTGATACTACACTGCTTCTATCACTCTTACTTGAGTGTAAATGATTGAAATGACAGCTGTCTATGTGCTACTGCTTGTTCTACATAAGAGTGAACTGCTGGCACCTAAAGAATATTGTGTTGTTAACTTCTCCAACTTTGCATCCTCAAGAGAAAAATCAATAGTTTTTCTTCTGCTCTGGTAATCACTCCTTCTCTGGGATGTAGCAACCTTTGAGTGAGAATTAATAAATTATGGAAGGGTATATGGGATCAACCTTCCTTTTTTCACTGAAGTGCATTAGGGCAAGTACTCTGTAGCCAAAACTACATGTACTTCAAGGATTTTAGTACAGATTCAAGCAATTTTTGCTGGTAAATTGTGTTCAAAGGCACATAGTCTCAAGCAATTGAGACTATTAGCATTTATGTTTGAATTGTGCACTGTTAAATAAAAAAAGGGTTTTGCTAGGCTTTATGAACTAAAATAAAAACACAAAAAAAGTTTTTTTTTAATAAAGAATGATTTTTTATTGAGTCGCTCAAAAAGTAAAAAAATAAGGAATTAGAGATGAAAACTTTGCAAAAGAAACACAGAAAAGCTGTTCAGAAAAGCATCTGAGGTTGGTTTTGCTGATTGTGGTAATGAGACAAGCTATTTTTGAAAGGTGGACAAAATGTGGATTACCTCCTCTGAAAGGGAGGAGTACCTGATTTTTAGGGGAAATTAGACAAACTATACAGATAAGCTTGAGTATATCCTGCTGAGGCTGACAACAGGGGTATGAAAGAAGATCCGCTGTTGGATTTAGAAGCCAAGGGGGCTTTCATCAAATGAAGCAGGCAAACAAAATCTGCCAGGGCCAGTACAGAGCAATTATGAATATTTGTGAATTGCAAGTCGAAGCCTTCTGTAGAAATTTGATTTTAAGGAGTCGAGGGAAAGGCATTAAGCAGACGGGAAGTACTGACTAGAACATCCCTGGGTGACTGTCCATGCTGAAGAATTAGGGCAAAGTAGCTTCTACACTTGGTGCTGGAGGAGGATGCAAACATGTTGCAGCAAAGCTGGCCCCAGTGACTGAGAATATGTTGAGCCACTGCTGGATTGAGTGCACACTTGTGAGGCATTGGGATCTACCTGCTGAACCTGTCCGCTAGCCAGCTGGATTTTACCAGAATGTGTAATACCATTAGAAGATGGCCTAAATCCAAAGCCCATTGCCATACCTTCATGGCATCTTTACAAAAGGGCAAGTTTCATTTCCACCTGTTTGTTGACTGCATTAGTCTTTCATGTTAGCCAAGAGTGCTTTGCTCAGCACCTGCAATGTGCTCAGAATTGCTTCCTTCTAGCATATTTAACTATGACTATAAAAATTATTTTTCACTAATCCTATTGTTCCTACTACTACTGGAATTGTCCCAAATCCTTCTTCCACACTGTTCTAATTTTTGCTTACATATCCTGGTATTTTAAGACTTTGAATCTCTCAGTATATTAGAAACTATAACTGGTGGGTGCAGCAATTTCAATTTTCAAAGATTCTTTTGTCTTTTTTTCTTGGACTACTACATCTCTTTTCTTGCATCTATTTTTTTGAACTATTAGTAATCGGTAATCCCATGTGATATAAACTTCATCAGTGTCACAATGTTTTGTGGTTCATGTTTCTAATATTTCTTAGCTATTTCTATATTACAGCATTTGTTCCTTTCAGTATACAGACCCTCAAACATTGATGTATCTCACACACACACACACACACACACACACACACACACACACACACACACACACACACACACACACACACACACACGCGTGAGCACGCGCAGCAACAAAATGTATAAATGTTTCCATATCTTTTTACAGAACCTGCATTTGTCCGTTTCTCCCACTTTTTCAATACAATTTGTAAATCAACATGTATGCTGCTCACTAACATGAGTCCCCATTATTAGCCTTTTATCTTTTGGTTTTACTTCAACTTTCCTTAATCTTTCCTGTCTCAAATCTTGGTCAATATGAGGGTGTTCCAGAAGATATTTATACTTGCAACTACATTTGTGGACTTTCCCCTTTCCTTTTCTTCTGGTCCTTTTCTTTATATTCTTTCATTTTGTCACTTTCAGTTGCTAACTGACTTTTGTCCTTCCAGTGTAATACCCATCCCTACCTTGTTCTGAAATGCTTCTGCTAAACTAAGCAAAGATGTCATCTTAGACTTGTCTTCATGCTTTAGAAGTTTCGCTATGTTTGGATCTGATGAAGTTAGAAAATAAGCACATAGCTCCTTCACTGCATACAGTCAGTTTCCAGAAAACTCATACCTCCTTCACAGTAAAGGATATATAATATTGAGTATACATTGTTTTTTTAGATATTATTTAATAAGTTTGAATTATTTATATTTCTTATTTTCTTATCCAACTGATTCAATACTTTTTGGTGCCAGTCAATCACATCAAAACTACATTAGAAGAGGAACAGCAAACTGATTTACAGCTTGGACTTTATTCCTAGATGTTAAGGCTGTTTTCACTATTAGCTTTAGTTTTTCTGAAGTATTCCATACTACACTTTATTCTCATTTGTTCATGCTTTACTGCTCACCCTTCATCTATTCCCAAATATTTACATACTCCTTCCTGTTAAAGTTCCTTTATATCACATTCCTATCCCAGGTTTATATTTTTGGTGCTGCAGCTTTCCTTTTATAAATGTTGCTTTTACACTTTTATCAAGACCACATGCCATTCTTACATAATCTGAGAAAGTTTTAAACATTTGTAGTTGTGCGTTAAGATCATCATCTGCTGAACTCTACAACTTTAAATCATCCACTAAAAGAGATATTTAATTCATAATGCTTCTGGCAGTTAAACTGTAAACATTGCCTAATCTAGTAAATAAACAGCAAGACAAAACAGTAGTGGTGACAAAGAATCAACCTGGAATATCTCCCTTTAAATTTCTAGCCCTCTGTCATGGCTTAACTGCAAAGTGGTTTGTCTCTGTTTCAGTTTCTGCATTGTAGCTATATCTGATACATCTGTAAGCATTCCAATAGCCATAATGTGGGATGCTTTTGAATTCTTTTTTGTAATCTATTCATGCTATACTTAGATTCTTCCCCTTTTTGCAGTTCTCTGTTATGGCACTGTTTAATAATTTATGATCCTTTGTTCTGTCTGACTATTACCCTTCCTGGTCTACTGCCACAATTTCATTTTTTTCTGGATGGCTACAAACTCTGTCTGCAACAGGTCCAATATGTAATTTATACCCTGTTGGAAGTCAAAGTTATTCATCTATAGTTCTTAGGATGGCTTGCAGGTTCACTTTTAAGGAGGGTATCAGTTGTCCTGTTGTTAACCTGATTAGTATCTGTTCGGGATGTGGACATTGGTAATTCTTACTCAGTAGTAAATCTTTGCATAGAGAACTTAACACTTACAGCCAAACTGCAACTGGGTCGAGGGGGGGGTCCATTTAAGAACTATTCTTAAATTAGCTCAATTTCACAGGCTGTTACTTCATCTCATTTCATATCCTCTGCATTAGAACTCCTTATTGTCTCTTAGTTCTTCTATCCATTCAGCACCTCTGTTATGTTCACCAGGGTCCTCATTAATATACCCCAAAATGTACCTACTACTTCTTTTTCTTTTGATTTCTTTCTGGGTCATCAATGAGTTGCTTATTTTGTGCTTTCCTTTATATTTATCTGCATGTATAACTACTCTACGTTTTTCTGTTTGGGCTAATATTTTGTTATCATTGGATTTGGAAATAGTGTATGATAAATCCTGGCCTGTTTTGATACTGTGTGTGTTGCTTTTACCACCTCTGTCCTTCTACGGATTTCTGATCATCTGTTCCCTTTTCTGTATTCTTCTAACAATTACACTTCTTCTCTTAGCGGTTTCACAGTTTTCTCTATTTGCTGCTTTCCATGGTGACATTCTACTTGTTCCCTTCCTTTCTTTTGCTGCTTTACATTTTTGTGAAAATACTTAATCTTTTATTAGTTTATCTGCTCAGTAATATATCCTACTTATTTATGTTATAGCAAATTAATGTACTGATTAGTTTGTTCATCTGTTTTACCAGTCTTTTGACAATTATTTACTTTCTGTAATCTATTTCTTTCATCTACCTTAATATATCTATCCATCGCTATTGAATCAAGCAGGTCTTCCCTTGGATCATTTTCTTCTAGACTGAGAGTAGACCCTTTGCTCTCTGTTTCCTGTAAGTCTTCTAAAGAAGGCTTCAGAACATTGCCCTATGACTTATCCTCTTCAGATACATCCTGCTTCATCTTTTCCTCCTCTATATGGGGACCCACTGGCCCATCATACCACAATATTTACCAGTGTCAGAGTTACCACAGTTTCCTGCTCCTTCCCTTGCTATACAATTTCAACCAGACTTTCACATGAGTCTCCCACAGGAGGCTCCATAACATTATCATGTGACATACCCTCTTCAGATGCATTCTGCACTACCCCCTGCTCGTCTACACAAGGACTCAACAGTCCATCATACTATAACATTTGCCATGTGTTGGAGATTCCATACTTAAGCCCTTCACTCGACAGATGGCCTACCACTTCAATTTCTATTTGTTTAATTTCTACCTTGCTAATCCCCCCTTTTGATCTTTTTTTTCTGTAAAGTTTGCCATATTTGGGTACCTTTGCCTCTATTTCTAAATAACTTTGGAGATACTCTTTTTGCATTGATTAGTTTGGCTTTCTGCTTTGCATAAATATCACAGTATATCAGCTCCCTTTTTCTTTACCATGTCCATGTTCCTTTTTTATACCATTCAGATACCTTTGTTTTTTTGTTCTTCATTTTTTATCACTTCCCCTTGAGCTTCTCTTTCTAGGTAGCCCAGTATTTTTTCATCTGCATAATGTTTTCCTTGAAATGCTGCATTTAAGGAATTTGAATTTTTATATGCGGCCTTTCACAATTTTTCTTGTGCAAGCATTTTGCCCTAATTTCTCTTTTAATCTTGCAACATATCTTCTGTATGGAAATTCTGGGTCTCTGGCATAATAGTAACAATACAGAACTTCTTCCTTATCTTCACAAGTCCACTTTATTATCTGTATGCCTCTTTCTTGGCCTGTGAGTTTATGTGTTTTTGTGGACTACTACTTCCTTCTAACGCAGGGGGCACCCTCCCCCTGGGTCTGGCCTAACCCTGTGGTAGGAATGGTTTCATGCCCTGAGATTTCTACACCGTTTTATTTCCAGTCCTGTAACCAGTGCATACACCAGGAGTGGGTACTTTTTTTATCCTGGGACCTATGCACCTACCTTTCTCAATATTTATTTATTTATTTAACAGTTGTTTACTGGGAAAGTCGAACTTAGAACAAAGCCAATTTTCAGCGGAGGCCTGGGGAGAAACACTCCAGAGGCATGTCTTTGTAACGTGGGAGGAAACCGGAGTACCTGGAGAAAACCCACAAGAATGCAGGGAGGATATGCAGACTCCACACAGAAGGCACCCCAACCGAGAATCGAACCGGAGAACCTCTTGCTGTGAGGCAACGCTACCGCTGCACCACTAATATATAAGATACAGTGAGGTTTTGTAAAAACAGGGTTTATCACATGAATTACTTACCAAGACTTGAGGATGAATTCCATTTGAGCAATACTACTCTATTTTTCTTGCTGATTTCATCTCTCCATTCAGTCCCTCCTCTGTAAGCAGCAGCACATGCCCAGAAACCAGGAACAAGGCATTGACACGTGTGTACCAAATATCCCTCAGATTTTACAATACCGGAGATGCTGAACAAAGGCCTTTCTTTCTCATCAATTAAGATTCATGCCTCTGCCATTTCAGCCCATTACAATATGGAACAGATACACAGATTAGTGTTCCAGCCTAAATTTGTCTTGTGACACGCTCTAATTCCTACAATGCTGCACCAGTGCTCGACAAGCCTAAGTTTGTCTCCTAGCAACAGATCCTACCTCCAATGATGCTAAAAAGTACAGTTGTGTACACCTACCATAAATGTAGATGTTCGAGTGTCTTCACTGTTGCAGTCATGACTGTAGGGTTCTCCCCTGCGGGCAGGCAGTCCTCGGTCGGCCAGAATCCCAAAGTCTGGGTCCGGCGTCGGCTGTTCAACCATGCTCCCTGACGTCAGAGTGCCAGGAGTACAAAGCTGACAGCCGACGCCATCTTCTCCAGTTTTTCTTGCCCCAGATGTCAGGAGTCCCAAAATGAGAAAGGTCCCATATCCTTTGCAAATACACCTCAGAAGAATGGTGAAAAAAGGAACCACACAAAAGTAAAAATAAGAGGGACAGGAGGGAGGAAACCCAGACTGCAACAGTGAAGACACTCGAACATCTACATTTATGGTAGGTGTACACAACTGTACTATGTTCATCGTGTTTCACTGCTGCAGTCATGACTGTAGGGTAGAATCCCAAAGCAGAATGAAAGGGAGGTGGTCATAAAGTAGAAGGGGCGGCTAAAAGGCCCTGCAAGACTGCAGAGGCAAAACCTGCCCTAGACTTAGAGTAGAGAGGTAGATTGTAGTGCTTAGAAAAAGTATGCACTGAACTCCAAGTTGCAGCTTCCAAAATGTCTTTGGTAGGAACTCCCCTGAGGAAGGCCGCAGAAGTGGCAGCAGCTCTGGTGGAATGAGTCTGTATACTCCCTGGGATTTGCTTTCCATGGTGTGAATAATAAAATCTGATTCCATGAGCAATCCATTTAGAAATGGTCTGTTTTGAAATGGCTTTACCTTGGGAACTTGAAGCATAAGAAACAAGCAATTGTTCTGATTTTCTGATGTCCTTGGTTCTGTCCAGGTAAAAACGTAGTTGTCTGTGTACATCCAAGGAATGTAAGATCCTTTCCCCTTTATTTTGAGGAGTGGGGAAAAAAGTTGGCAAGTGGATAGTTTGATTTAAAGCCACTTTGGAAACCACCTTAGGCATGAAGGTAGGATTAGTCCTCAAAGACACCCTGTCTTGATGAAAAATAATATAAGGTTCCACAGCCATAAGAGCTTGTGACTCTGAAACTCTCCTGGCAGAGGTTAGGGCTAACAGGATGGCTGTCTTCCAAGATAAAAACTTGATGTCAGAAGAGGCAGCAGGCTCAAAAGGAGGCAAGGTGAGCTTTTCCAAGACATAGTTGAGATCCCAAGCAGGAATGGGAGGAGATCTAGGAGGTCTTAAGTTCTTAGCTCCTCTGAGAAACTGTCTCATGAGCTGGTGGGAAAAGATTGGAGGGTCTGTATTATAATGAGCGGAAATAGCAGAGGCATGTATATTAATGGAAGAGAAAGAGAGACCCTTATGTAAGAGATCTGTCAAGTAAAGTAAAATTAAAGAAATGTTCGGAAGAAGAGGATCGGAATCCTGAGCCTGCATCCAGAAACAAAATCTTTTCCATTTTCCTGCATAAGATTTTCTAGTGCTAGGACGTCTGGCTTCTAAAATGACATCCATAACCTGCTTGGGTAGGAGAAGAAATCAAAGGCCCTGGATTAACCAGGCCGCCAGGCTGAGAGTGCTGACATGGGAGTGTAGAACCTAACCCTGATGTTGGGACAGAAGGTTCGGAGTTTGTGGTAAGACCCAAGGGGGCTCCAGACATAGGTTTTTCAGAGTGGGGTACCAAAACTGTCGAGGCCAATTTGGGGCCAACAAGATTATCATCTTGGACTTGTCCTGTTTGATCTTTAGTAATACCCGTGGAAGAAGAGGAAGAGGCGGAAAGGCATATCCCGAGAGGTTTCTCCAACTGAAAGATAGTGCATCCACTTTCCAAGCTAGTTTGTGGAAAGTCCTGGTGCAAAAATTCTGTAGTTGATGATTGAGATGGGATGCAAAGAGGTCTATGTGAGGACGTCCCCAGACTGCTGTTATCATCCTGAATATTTCGGTGTCCAGCATCCATTCATGTGGATCCGAAAGGTTTCTGCTCAGACCGTCTGCCAGGAAGTTTTGCTTCCCTGGTAGAAACTGAGCTTGAAGGTCCAGATTGCAAGCTAGAGCTGTGTTCCATAGATCCATGGCTAGTCTGCAAAGGGGGTAGGAATGAGATCCCCCTTGCTTGTTTATGTACCACATAACTGTGGTGTTGTCTGTCCGTATTAGTAGTTGTCCTGGTTGTAGAAGATTCCTGAAGGCCAACAGAGCTTTCTGAACGGCTAACATTTCCTTTAAATTGATATGCAGGTGCTTCTGATCCTTTGTCCAAAGGCCCTGCAAACAGTTGCCCTGAAAATGGGCTCCCCAAGCATAATCCGAGGCGTCCGTGGTTAGAATCTGAGTGGCAGGAGGCAGACAGAAGGGTTTTCCTTTGTTTAGAGTACATGCCGTGGACCACCAAAGGAATTCCTTTTGAAGACAAGGCAGGACGGAGATCAGTATGTCTAAACTGTGGCAATGCTGAGACCATATACTTTTTAGGTACCACTGAATTTTTCTCATGTGTAGTCTTGCATATGATACGAGAAGGATGCAGGAGGCCATGTAACCCAAAGCCTGCAGGAATTTACTTGCAGATAGTTGAGTTAAAGTTGCCAAGGTTTTGAAAGTTGAAGCCAGCTGTAATTGTTTTTTGGATGTCAGAAATGCCATCTGGGTTGTGGTGTTTAGAAGAGCACCCAGAAAAGTTATCTGTTGTGAGGGTGTCAAATTTGACTTTTTTATGTTTACAGAGAATCCCAGGAACTTGAGGAGGTTCTGTACAAATTCTAGATGCTGGAGTAAGACATCCTTGCTGTCTGCCTGAATTAGACAATCGTCCAGATAAGGGTAAATTTTAATTCCCTTGAGTCTGCAGTAAGCTACTACTGGAGCCAGGCATTTGGTGAAGACCTTGGGCGCAGTAGACAATCCAAAGGGCAGCGCAGAGAATTGAAAGTGCCTCGATTCGGCCTTGAACCTGAGGAATTTTCTGCATTCCTGCCTGATGGGAATGTGTAAATATGCCTCCTTTAAATCCAAAGTTACCATCCATGCATCTTTGGACAGCATTGGAAGTAGCTGCTGTAGAGTAAGCATCTTGAATTTTGGAATCTCTAGAAAGGTGTTCAAGACTGACAGATCCAGAATGGGTCTCCATGAATTTTGCTTCCTGGGGACTAGAAAGAGCCTTGAGTAAAAACCTTGTCCCATCTCTGAAAGTGGAACTAGTTCTATGGCTTTCATAGCCAAAAGAGCTTCCACCTGGTTTAAGGCCTCTGTCCACTGATGTTTTGGAAGGTCTGGCCATCCGCTTGGCCTTGGCAGGGTATGAAAATGGAATTTGTAACCTCTTGAAACCACATCCAGAACCCACTTGTCTTGGGTTATATGAGTCCAATTTTGATAAAAAAGAGAGAGTTTTCCTCCGAGAGGGGCTTCCAGGCAAGAAGTTCCTGCAGCCCAACAGAGGGAGTCATTGAGTCTGTTTCCTATGAGTTTGTGACCTGTCCTCTCCTCCCCTATGGGTGGAAGCAGTCCACTGTCTTGGTTTATAAGAAGCTTGTGCTTGAGGCCTTCCTCGGGAGCGTCTATATCTACCCCTCTGAGGCCTGTCTGAAGTGGGAAAGGACCAATTTTTAGAAGGCCAATTCCTGCTAAATCTGGGTGGCTGTACTTGTAAGAAATCTTTAACTGTTTGCATGGATTTCGCCTTATCCTCCATCTTTTTAATCACCTCTTCAGCTTTTGATCCAAACAAAACATTATGCTGAACAGGAGCATCCAATAATTTAGCTTTTACTTGTTCTGGCAAATTTTGTTCCTTTAGCCAAGCATGCCTTTTAATAACTGTGCCGGAGGCAGCAGCCCTACAAGAAGCCTCCAAGGCATCAAATCCACAGTGTAAACCATGCTTCCCAACTTGTTCAGTGGCATGCAATAAGTCATGTAAATCCTTATCATCTGCACAGGCAGAAATGGAAGTAAGATTTTGTTTTAAAACAGACAAGAGAAATTGCTGGTATTACAGCATATGAAACTGACAGTTTAAAGCCCTAATGGATAAAGTAGCAGAAGTGTACACTTTTTTGCCCCATCTTTCTAAAGATCTGGAATCCTTCTCAGTGGGAATGGGGTTTTTGGCAGAAGCGGCCTTAACTCCCTTAGGACCCTGAGAAATGGTTTCAGGGTCAGCAGAAGGGTTCTTGTATAAAAACTGGTGGGGAATCAGGAACCCTGTAATATCTATCAGGCTTAACAGGAGCAGGAGGAAAAGAGTCAGGGGTTAAGTTAGCCTCTGAAAAAGCATCATCCACAATATCCAAAACAGGAGGAATAGCCAGAGGTCTATGTTGGGGGAGAAGAAGAAAATCCCTTAGTCTTTTCTTAGATTCCGAATACTCCGGTCCTTCCCAGTGGAAATGTTCCCTCATTTCATGCAAAGTTTCCCCAAAAGAGAAATCCTCAGGGGGAGAAGCTGAAGGAATGGATTCCTCAGCATCAGAATCCTCATAAGGAGGGAAAGAATATTCCTGGTCAGAAGAAGAAACTGAAGAAACAGAAGCCTGATCAGAGGAATCATAATAAACTTCCTGCCTTGGCCTTTTATCTGGAGGGGGATGTGAACCCCTAATCATAGTAAGTAAATCCTCCGCAATCTTGAGTAACTGTTTCTGTGACTTGGGAGCCGGTTCAGAAGAGGCCTGTGTTGCAGTCTTTGATTTAGAAGGAGTCTTTGCCTTTGTCTTTGGCTTTGCCTTTATTAGAAGCTGAGTAGGCCTGAAAACGCCTTCGAAGCCGGTACCTGCACAGCGGCTCGGACCCATCCGAAGGAGCATTGTCCGAAGGTCCTGCAATAGAAATATTCAAAGGCCTAGTTGGCTCCTCGTGAGAGTCCGTTTCGGCCATCGGTTCTGAAATGGCCGACGACAGGGGCTGCAAAAGCGCCTCACTGACGACGGCTGAACCTGAAGCTGGCTCCGCTTGTGCGATATCGTCAGATTTGGACCTCGGAGGCCTGTCTTTATCCTTGCGACGTTTGTGAACTCCGGTAGCCGGAACCGTATCCGACGACATTTTGTAGTTAAAGCGCCTACCGAAGTAATGAAAAGCAAAATCGTACCTTAGTTTAATTGTACGCTGATTGAATCTAGCACAAAACCGACAACTAGCTACGTCGTGGTCAGGGCCTAAGCAAGGAATACAGTAAGAATGAAAATCCTTATGAGGTATTTGCTTCCCACATGAAATACAATTATTAACTTTTTCTGACATCGGACTGGAGCAAGAAAAAGTTTCCCCAACGGGGTACTTAGCTTTGAGTGGAGAAGAAAGTATTCGGACTGAAGTTTATCAGAAAAAATCGTCAGGAGTCAGCCGACCGGCACTTGCGAACTGCTATCATCGCACGGCAAGAAACAATGGAGAAGATGGCGTCGGCTGTCAGCTTTGTACTCCTGGCGCTCTGACGTCAGGGAGCATGGTTGAACAGCCGACGCCGGACCCAGACTTTGGGATTCTGGCCGACCGAGGACTGCCTGCCGGCAGGGGAGAACCCTACAGTCATGACTGCAACAGTGAAACACGATGAACATCCACATCTATCATATCTCATGATTCACAGCTCATAGTCCACAAAACCTAATTAAGACTGGACTGCACTGCCAATCAAAAAAATGTCAGAGCTAAACCAGTTGACTGGATCTAGAAGAAATCTCTCACAACAAGAATAATGCATTCTACAGGAGATTTCTAACAGATATACAGATTAGTGTTCAAGCCTAAATTTGTCTTGCGACACTCTCTAGTTCCTACAATGCTGCACCAGTGCTCAACAAGCTTAAGTTCATCTCGTAGCAACAGATCCTGCCGCCAATGATGCTAAAACCGCATCTATCATATCTCAGGATTCAGAGCTCACAGTCCACAAATCCTAATTAAGACTGGTCGTACATGAAACTTGGTGACATGATGGCTTTATTATAAACCAAAGCAAGAGACTCTAGATCATCAGCATAATAATACTGCAAGGTCCAGTCTAGTAACAGACGAAGACATTATTAGTGTCATTATTTAATTCTTGTACCTGACCAGCTCATGACTGGAGAAGCCACTGCAGGGAAGCTATATACAAAACACATTCAAGCAGTGACCACACAAACAAATCCATCACCTGGTCAAAGGTAACTAGACCTAGTTCAAATATTCAGCTGAGAAAATGAGTTCAAATATTCAGCTGAGAAAATGTTCTTTTCTAAACTTTGACAACACTATTAATGCAACCAATTTATAAATAACATTACAGCACAATATCTTCTTTTAGCTATTAATCAAACAACAGCGGACATCAAAATGAAACATTTATCTGGAATACCCAGTACTTTCTAATAACTTACATATATTTGGTAGAGAGGTTTTACACTATATCAACACTCTAAAAAAAATATGTAAATACAAAAGAAAATATTCACAGTCTGGCATGATTCATATGCCCCTTCAACATGCAGTGTCCAATGCATCCATTTCACCATATTCTCTTCTCTTGACATTGATGACAAAACTTATATTTCTTTTATCGCCTTCATAATTTGCTTATTAATAGCTTCTTCTATAAATGGTTTCTTTCTCTTCCATTTTCTGCTGACTGCTTTCTTCACAGGTAGAAATAAATCCAACAAAGCCCTTGTCCCTTTCACTATTCTCTCTACTTTATGCAAGTTATTAATCTATGGAAATGCTGTAAATTACTTTCGCAGGCCAGATAATACTGCACACATTCTATATTCCCCCATAAGCTTTTTAATTTAGGACACTGCCGAATGATATGGATAAAAGAGGAGAGGAGTTAAGTGTATGACAGTGTTTTGAAGGTTCTAAAGATTAGTGTTTTGTGAACATGTATTTTGTGGACCCGATGAACAGATTTAGGAAGATAATGGTGAGATGTTCAGTAGACACTGTTCTATCACAGTGTGAAGGAGTAACTTTGACTTGATTCTTCTTCCCTTTATAAGACCGTTTAGAAATCTCTTTAGTTTAACCTCAACCAGTCACGAAAGAGCAAGATGGACCTGATTTTTGTCCACTATTATAGGTGACTGTTTTATTATTATTAGTTCTAGCAAATATGTTTCAGATGTGGTAAGCATTTTAGCTGTTTTTGCTGCTTTGCAGTTTTAGAAGGCAGCAATTAAATAGCTGCTGTCATCTTATGGTTGCCACTTATGCACGTCAATTACTTTTTATAGTGACAAGTACAAGTGGTTTTATTATTTTAATTTTTTTGTTATTTCACATGGATGCTCAAGTATTTTACTGCAGATTTATATGTCTTACATATGTTATATAATTATCCCGTTCAAATCTGTTTACTTGTTGATCAGTTATTGTTGTGAAGTACTTTGGTTAAAAACACTATAATAAACTTGCAATTTGAACTATCGCATCTCTACCAAATTAGTTTAATACATGGGTAAATTCTAGAGAGTCTTGAAGACGTGTAAACACACTTTCAAGACAAAATCTAAATTTCAAACCATAAAATCTAAATGTGTCCCTGCTTTTGTCGCCTCTTTGGGGTCCAGGATAAATCTTTCCCAAGTCGCATGAGTGACTGTAGCATTTAATGGTACCCTCCCCGGTAAATCTAAACTTGTTTATATCTTTGCCTCATTCTTTTAACGTTTTATGTAGTTCATTTAAGACACCCCTTTTTACATGGATATTCTTGCCTGTTTTTTTTTACTCACCAAAGAACCCATTTCAGCCATTCATCCCTTTAGATTTCCTACAATTTCACAGACTTCAGCTAATCTATTAATTTACCATGCAATTCTCTGTTTAAGTATATATAGTCTACACCTCTATCTGTGTACTGTTCCTAAGTCATTACTCTTCCTCCCATCATAACTGATTCAAGTAGATTAATCCATTAGAATCCCTCAGATGTCTGGAAATTTCAGCTGCCTGCATCACATATTCCTGTAGCATTTCTGTCAAAACCAACTCAGTTAACCAAGTTAGTGATTCTGTTTCTGTCAACAAGTGTTTATCAACTTTATTAGCTTTACCATCAGCATCCTTCTGTCCTTTTCCCTCCCCAGCCTTCTGTCCCTTAATAAATTATACATCCATCTGATCACTCCCAAATGTTGCATTAGGATGGCTTTCCATCTACAGTGATAGTTTAAGTCTAATAACCCATGTAACACTAAGTCTTGCTGCCTTGTAATATACTTCAAAGTCGGGGACTACTCCCAACCCTCCTGCTTCTGCTGGCAAAGTTATAAAGTTCTATGCCATTCAAGTTTTTTGTCCCTCCCAGATAATTTTGTACGTCTTTTCTCAGTTTACTAAAACCTCATCTGAAGGTAACCCCTGAAATGCATATAAAACTAAGGGCAGAACACGCCACTGGACTGCCTGAATTCTCTGTGTCATAGCTAGACAAAGATTATTCCATTTCACACACAGAGTTTGTACTTCACTTAAAATAACCTCCACCGTTAAGGACAATAAACCTTCAACTGTGCCTGTTAACTTCAGTCTTGAGTAAAATAGCTGAATGAAAACAAAAAGAAAAGGGGATCTTTCACAAAATCTATCACTAGGTGATAATTAATATTCTGTTTTAGTCTTTTGTGTTTTTACCTTATAACCAGCAAATCTACCATATTGACAAAGACAGACTTTTATGCACTTATATCTTACATCTAACAATTCTGTCATATTGACAAAGCTCCTGGAATATTACTTCCAAATCCCTTTCAGGATCTGTCAAATAAAGAAGCAAATCATCACATATATTGTCAAATTGTGAGTAAAGGCTTACAGTTCATAAACCTATAAAATGCAAAGAAAAAAGGGGAAAGGGGACACCTCTGTCTACTACCTCTAGTTAACTGAACATTTTTGGAAAGTTTATTTCCTATTTTTATTTACACTGAAACACTATAATACAATGATTGAGTACTCACCTGTCAGTAAAAAACATCACCCTTAGCACTGCAAATAAATACTGCCAACAAACCCTGTCAAATTCCTTTTCAGCATCCAAACTTGCTATCAATGTTTGTTTGGTTTTGTTGGCATCTCCTGTCAAAATACATGTTTCCAATAAGTTATTGTGGGTGGTTTCACCTGGTACAAAACTAATCTGCTCCAGATCAATCAATGAGTAGATGAAACAAGCGTATCTTCTGTCAATCAGTCTGTACATTTTGGTTTCTAAAGAGGGCAGACAGCACCAGCCCTGAACCTACCAAGGAAAGAAAGCTGTCAAGTATTTGCTTGAGCCTTCCCTCCCTGGCAATCTAAGTATAACAATGTCAGAGGGTTCTCTCTGCAGTGGTAGTCCAGCCTGCTAAGAATTACCTTTTTAACAGATAAAGTCCTAACTACAGCTCAGGTGAACTGAGTTTAGTTAATGACTTAAGGCATCTCATGGAACTGGAAAGGGAGAGGGGAGGCAGATTCATACTGCCACAATTCCTCAGAGGAGTGTTGGTGATGCAAATGTCAGCTTGAGGGCAGGCATTATTAGACAGTGACAGCCTTCAACACAGGTGCACAAAACTACACATTCTCAAATGGAGAATGCACTGTGAGATTCTATGGTGATGAGAATTTTATTTCCCCCTTTCCAGGGTGTAAGGTTAGTTCATCACAAACACACTTACTGCCAAGATGCCACTGAGTACATAAGGCATCCTCACAGATGCCTGAATAAAAAGCCCACTCTGGACAGGAATCCTCTGATCCTGCATGAAATCCCCAAGCAAAGGAACAAATGAGTTGTGACTAACTGAGGAGGGGCTTGACGGGAGGCAGACATTAGGTGTCATAAGGCGTACATATAAAAAAAACACAGTAAATCAAAAACAAATGATGTATGGTATAATCCCACTTATTCGCACTACTGGTAATATATAACTATCAACCATGGGATGGGTAAGGCTAATCTAACACCATATGGGATACGTTAATTCAAGCACCAAACAGAAAACTGGCTTGGCTTAAAATGGCCTGCTAGGGCAGCTAGCCTAGTACTTACTCATGAACCTATAAGAAGAACTACCAACACGGACTCAATATTTAAATTATCAATTATATTAACTCACTCATGCTAACAGAGCTACTTCAGAGCACCAAGCACTTTGTTATCCCCATACATGCCACGCCTACAGCACATCAACATGCTACTTAGAAAAACGCAACATTTAAAGAAATTATATGTTTTAAACACATAAAATCAGGGTCAATAAATACCTCATTTTTGTATGTGCACAACAACGCTGAGAAAAACTTATGTTCCACTAGGAAAAATATGTATTTAATGTGATGTGTTTAAATAGTAATGATGTAAACAGCTACTGATCTGGATGGCCTGCCAAATCTGTTGTTCTTCATTTCCAGTCATGGCACTCTAAAACGTATTTGGTTGATCAGGCCTCTGCCCCATTAGTTCCTTTGCAGAAAAAAAAAATTATATTTTCAGTACTGTGCTTATATATTTTATTACAAATCCAGTGCAATGCTAATGCAGCTGCAGCCTAATTACTGTAATACATATATCTGTTTTTGTCTTTGAACAGCCAGTCAGCTGAACTGAGGAAACAATCAGCTGAAAGGATGTTTGTGCTGAAATTCCTTTCCAGTCTCTTCTCGCCTCTACTCGGAAGTTATTGCATAATGAAGCTTTGAGGATTTCAGTGACTATCACCACACATTAGAGATGTATACTTCTTAAACTTCAGAAAATAACTTAAGTGAATTAGAATAACATTTAAACATTGTCCGTGATGTTTAGAATTCTTGGGCGCAGAAGCTGACAGCTATGACTGCAGGGAGAGTAGGTAAGTATTACACTGAAGGTATGCCCAGTTAAAATCCTTTCTACATGGGCTAACAATAACAAAGTAGCAAAGCACATGTCAGTGTTGTATTATTTACCAGACAGATTTCAGCATTTTGATTTTGGAGGTTACAGTGTCTAAAGAATCTATTTACTAGATGCTGGTACAATTAAAGTACTATCATTTTTACATACAAATATGCAGAATTGCATGAGGAATGTGTAAGTGTGCTAACATAACTTACACGTATTTTATTTAATTACTTAATGCATCATGTAAAGCTGTTATTATTACCACCACAAAACTGCACATGGGTGGAGGAGATGGAGGGAGGAAGAGAGACAGAAGACGGGGAAGGACAGAGGAAGAAAGAAGAGAGAGAGAGACTAACTTGAGGTACACAGTCAGTCATACAAGTGGCTATAATTGCTGGTCTTGTGTATGTTTACATGTATGTATGGGGTATTGATGCTTTCGAATTTTCCTGGTTTTACAAAATGTCCCTGACTTTTTGACTCATTTTTTCTTCCTTGCAAAGTTTGTGATTTTCTAGCAAATCAGTGAATATCACAGTCATTTTATGATAACAGACAATGTCAGTCTTAACAGGGCTTCGGGAAAGGCATTCTGATGCAAAGCCTATGATTCTAGCAACTTTCTGAGCATGTAAGTACAAAATCTCTTCCTTATTTTGGTATTTTGTTCACCACTGTTTTACAGCTTTCTCCTTAATTCTTGAGAGGTAGGCTTGGGGTTGTAGTGGGTTTTACAATGCATTGTGACAGCAGTGAGCTAAGAAGATGCATTCTTGTGTGGCAGTTATTTATGCATTTATTCATTCATTCATTCAATCACATACAAAGTGTTGCCTTGATCTCCTTGAGAAGACATGCCCTTTCCAATTAGGACTGCTATCCCAAAAAGGGTGGTCAATAAGTGAGGAAGTGAAATTTTATTTTATGCCAAATTATGACTTTATAACATATTAATATTTCTGCAAACTTGATCAAGACAACGTTGATGGCACTTTATGGAGTCAGTAAAAATATTACATAATGCTGGAGAAAATGTCAAAGAGAATTGGTGCTTAACTTCCATTGCTTTTCTGATATTTTTACTTGTTTAGTAATAAATATGGCACTTATCCAAAGTTGCATATTTCAGGTAGTGTCCAAATAGTAACATGATGGAACAGCAGTTCATACAACAGCTCAGTGCATAAATCAGGAATCTTTGTTGACTCCAATACAGTGGTCAGAAAGAAAGAAAGCATGATGCCTTTTTATGCCAAATTATGAACTATTATAAGCTAGGAGCAGTTACTGAATCCCCAGATCCCGGAGGAAGGTCTGTCCCAAATAAATAACTGGTACCAAAATCACTGACTGAAACTAAATGCCAAATTATGCACTGTTTTATTCTTTGGGAAGTCATCTACCACAGGGGTCTACCACACTGATAATATGCCCCAAAAGTTGACCCAGTTGTCCAGGATTTGGGAACTTATGTGGACTGTGACCTAACTTTTGACCAACATGTGTCCATTCTTGCAAGAAAGTCATTTCCTTTCATAATGCACAGGTTGTAAACAAAGGGAATCTGTCTACATCTAAGGGTGTCATTGTCCCCTTTGCTCAGCCCATATTAGGTCAGTCATTAAATATAATGGTCCCTTTGGTGTGTATCTGTCCAGACACAAGCAACAACTGGAATGTCCACAGAGATATCTTAATAAAAGGATACAAGGCCTAAATATGTCCTACATGGACCTTCTCAAAGTCCTGTTACTATACTTAGTAATCTACAGACTGCTAAGAGGTGACCTGTGTCTGGCACACAAGGCATAATCCAACCCATTACTGATGGATTTACTGCACATCTCCAAAGTCAAATGTCATCAGATTTACTTGGTCTAGGGATATCTACCTCTTCTACAATATCAACAGAATTATTTAAAGGGATAGATATATCTCACTTTGGATACTGCTCCTCTGGAAAAGACTCCCCATCTGCATAAAACAAAGTTCATCCCTGTACATATTCAAGTACAACTTGACTCTATGAATGGGAAACAGAAAAGTTATCTCAGGTCTGCCCCCTGTACTACTAATTGATAGAGGTAGCTCCTAAATGCTTTATCCCATGCATGGGTCCCCTAAAATTATCTATGGGTCAAAACAGGACCTAGAACACTAAAGGTTTGAATTCAGCAACCAGAACAAGTGAAGAAAGTAATAACAAAATTCGAACCACCACGATGTAAAATACCAGTCATTTATTAAGACACTCAACATAAGCGCTTTCGGGTGAAGTACTCTTCACCAGACAATTCACAAATAAACTGAATCATATTTAAAACACAAAGTAGCCAATCACAGTCAATATTGGGCCCTCCTCATCTTGAGGGTGGGTTTAATGGGAACAACCCCATTCATCCCAGGTGGTTTGTGTGCACATATCTCTATAATCCATTTACTTTCATAGTATTCTGTCAAAATGCCTATATCACCCCCTCTCCTGGATAACTTTAACAGTCTGTAAGACCATAAAATCAAAGGTATGCCCAGTATCTTCACTTACATGCTGATATAGAGCATTGTGGGTATTACCTGTACATATAGGTTCATAGGTTCATACTAGGCTATCTGCCCTAGGGCATTTATAAGCCTAGCCAGAATGTGTTTGGCTTTCGCCACCCATTTTAAATTTATTTTGCAATGCCCTTTTTCGAGGTTAGTATACTGTGCCTCTGTCTAACAGTGACACAGAAGTGATACCCGGGGTAAACCTACGATCTCCCATCCACTCATCAAGATTCCTCTTGAAGAGAGTCAATGAGGGACTCTGCCTAACCTGGACTGGGATTTTATTCCAGAGTGAAGGGAGCCTCTGGGTTATGAATCTGTCCCGCCAGCATGTCCTATTTATTTCAGTGCTGAGGTTCAAGTCTCTCGAGCGCGTAGCTCGATGGGATTTGGATTTTCTAAGGTGCAGCATGTCCATTAATTCCGGGTTGGACATGGCTTTATATGTCAGGCACAGATCGCCTCTGAACAGGCGGTATGCCACTGAGTAGAGCTGGAGTTTCTTTAACCGGGTAGCATATGGCATCTGTTTGAGCCCTTTGATCCTCTTGGTGAGGTACTTTTGGGGTCTTTCCAGTTGCTGTAGGTGTCTGGTAAGGTACATCTCAAAAGGGGCATTGTACTCAATTATGGGCCTGATGAGGGATGAGTAAAGAGGCATGATGACCTCCCCTAATCTAGATGTGAATCCCTTCATGATTAGGTGGGCTATATAAAATGTTTTTCTAACCACTTTGGCCACGTGGTTGTCAAATGCGAGATTGCTATCAACTTGGGTCCCCAGGTCCCTAATTACTTCTTCTGTACTTAATGGATTACCACCTATGTGGTAATTTGTGGGCACTTTGTTTTTGCCAAAGGGGATGACTATACACTTTTGGGCATTTAGCTTCAGGCCATGGCTCTGGCACCAGTTGTCTGTTTCTATGAGGCCCTTTTGGAGGATGCTTGTGTCGGCTGGAGAGTCGATTATGGCGCCCAGTTTGCAGTCATCTGCGAACTTGGTCAGCCACAGTCCTTCCGTGTTGGCCTGTACCTCTGAGAAATATATACCGAACATGAGAGGTCCCAGGACTGAGCCTTGTGGGACACCACTTGTAACTGGTTTGGAGTCTGACATGGCTCCAGCAATTCTAACCATATGGGTTCTGTCCTTGAGCCAGTTTGCAATCCATCTAGTGACATAATTGTTACAATATTCTATTTTTTAATTTACAGTTGGTTTTACCCACATAGAACGAATAGCAAGTCCTTGCACTGATCTAAGTAGACATCTGTTGCATGACAATCTGAAATTATAACTCACAAACCACTGTTCTGTTTTAAACAAAATAAAAACTTAAAAGATATGCTATGTAATGAGAGATCTAGATGTACCAATAATATCACATGTCAGGGAACTTTCCATTGTCAGCACTGCAAAGCCTGTATATATATATATATATATATATATATATATATATATATATATATATATATATGTGTATAAAGATATATATATATATATATATATATATATATATATATATCTTGGGAAGAACAATTTATTTACCCATCCTGTTACCAGTAAACAATATTCATTGGCATCATCTGCAGATTGTCATACAACAGATGTTATCTACTTAGCTCAGTGCAAGGACTGCTATTCGTTCTATGTGGGTATAACCAACTGTAAATTAAAAAATAGAATATTGCAACATTTTCAGCAATACGTACAGGTAATACCCACAATGCTCTATATCAGTATGTAAGTGAACATACTGGGCATACCTTTGATTTTATAGTCTTACAGACTGTTAAGTTATCCAGGAGAGGGGGTGATACAGGCAATTTGACAGAATACTATGAAAGTAAATGGACTATATGGATGTGTGCACACAGACCACCTGGGATGAATGGGGTTATTCCCATTAAACCCGCCCTCAAAACGAGGAGGGCCCAATATTGACTGTGATTGGCTACTTTGTGTTTTAAATATGATTCAGTTTATTTGTGAATTGTCTGATGAAGGGTACTTCACCCAAAAGTGCTTATCTTAACAAATAACTGGTATTTTGTAGTGTGGTGGTTTGAATATTATTACTTTCCAAAATTATCTATGGTATGACCTCAGTTATACTCATTAGGAGCAATACATAATTACTGAACATGGGATGGGTAAAGGCCAATCTCTAACCAAATGGGATTGGTTAATTTGAGCATAAACAGGGAAATTGGTTAGGCTTAAAATGGCCCACAAGGGCAACTAGCCTAGTACTCTATGAGCATATGAATAGTTGCCATATTAATATTTCTGTTAATAGCTTGACCCAGATAATGTACAGATGGTATCAAATGACAGGTTATATAATGCCACAAAAGTTGTCACTGACACTAGATATCAGCGCACTACCATTCGGCAGATATTTACACTTGTTCAGTAATACAATATGCATATTAGCATAAGTATCACGTCTGTACATATTGCTGGAATTGTACACTTGGATGGATTGTGATTCACTATTTCACATGCCCAGTCACCTGACAGGTAATGAATGGCTCCTCAGATGAGCGGAATAATTGGTAACCCAAAATTATGAGTTTTTTTTTGGCTAGAAATATTAGGTATCTATGGTATATATCAATAATTACATTAATAATTTAAACCATAAGGTGATTACACAGTACTTCATGATATCAAATGAAAACTTACATAATGCTGGAAAAGTTGTCACTGACACCAGCTGTCTGCATAATACCATTTGACAGATATTTATACTTGTTTAATACTATAATATGTATATTAGCATAATTACCATATTTCTGTATATATCTGTGGAAAAGTGCACTTGGACAGCTTGTGATTCAGTATTTCACATACCCAGTCATCACAGAGGTTATGAATGGCTTCTTACAACAATGGGGTACTCATTAACGCCAATATTACTATTTCTTTCTTGGAAATATTATGAACATGTGGCATATGTTCATAATTACATTAATAACTTCAACCTGAGGGTGTTTACATGGTATTCTATGATATCAAATGAAAGTATATGCAATGCTTAAAAAACGTTGCACTGATAGTTGGTGTCTAACCAGCAATGAGTGGCAGCTATTTACATTTATTTGTCCATTAAATATACAGAAACACATACTATTAATAATTATGCAAACATCTCAAAAATAAAGTAGCATCTTTAAATTTGGTTTGCAGCCAAATAAAGAGCACATCTGCCCGAACAAAAGTCACACTGACAGTTGGGGTATGTGCAGTATGGTTACAGAAATATCAATACTTATTTACTTGATTATACTATAATAAGTAAATGTATACATTATCTGATTACTTGTCAAAGTAAAATTACTATTATATCTGGCTTACATATTAATATCACCATTATGAAGGGTCTTCCAAGTTGGCTGCACATTGATCAACAGCTTAACGTCAGCTCTCCCAGTGTGAAAAAAAGTGAAAGACAAGAGATAGGAACTCTGACACTTTTAGTAAATTTGGGTATCAGTTAGTAAGCACACTGCGAGAGCCTGAAAGTAAGTCAACTAGAAAATGTGCAAAACGCAGCTCCAGCTTTGGTCCAAGACATGGCTTCCAGTAACTAACTTAAAGGAAAAAACATGTCAAATGTGCTCAGATCTAATTAAAATAAACAAAAGACTAAAGGAATAGATCAACTCAAATAATGAAAGGCTGGAAAAAAATGTAAAAAGATTTAAACAAATATGGAAATGAGATGATAAAACTGCAAAAATCAGAGGCCGAAATGAAGGTTGGTTGAGTATGAGGCTGCGAAAGAAGATACGTTTCAAAAATGGTCGAATTAGAGGACAGAGAACGTAGGGAAAATGTGAGATTTTCTGCTGTACCAGAGAAACTAAGAGGAACAGACTGCATTAATTTTATGGAGGTACAAATAAGCAACTCGACTGGTATAATACAGCAGGATTTGTTAATTGAAAGGGCACATTGTGTGCATGCTTCAAACCTGGCCATGAGGAAGCAGTCAAGACCTGCACTAGTAAAGATGAAATCCTATCAGCTGACCCTGACAAAACTGTGGCAAAAGGGCAAAATATTAAAAGTTCGAGACAGTAGAGTGTTTCTGGAAAATGATTATTCAATGTACACTAGACAGCAGAGAAAAACATATTCCACCAAACAGGGAATGCTTAAAAGCAGGTGTGAGATTTAAGCTGCTATATTCCAGCTGTCTTCATAATATTGTTCCTTGAGGTTCCAAGTCATTTTTGATGCAGAACAGGCTAAGGAGGAAATACAAGAGTTTGTCCAACAAAAAATGAGCCATTGAGCAGAACAAGACTCTTCTTCTTCTCATTCTTCTGATGATAAAGCACATGGAGAGGTTTTGCCAGTGAAAAAGTTTCCACTGCTCCAAAGGAAAATGCTTAGAAGACAGAGAAAACCACAGGAGTTGACTAGAAGAATCGGGAGTACCCTGGAATTAAACTGGATTCTGGAGTTGGCAGATGGAGATAAACAGAAAGAAGACCTGCAACATGGAATTTAGTAAATAAATGTGAGATTACAATGCAACAATCATGTTTGTCAAATATGGCTATACAAGAAAAAGTGGAAAGAATGGACTTTTCTTGACTTTGTTAAACTTGAGGGGAACTGAAAGGCATTTGCCTCGTTTCACATCATTAATGTTTGAAAGGACACTAAGGGGAAGGGAAGAAGGAAAAGGGGTAACTATAAGTAAAGCGATTTCTCTTCTTAACAGTATTTTTATAAATCTTTCCATGATATAAACTGCATGATTTATAGTAAAGCATTTTTAATTACTGTTTTATGTGATAAAAATAATGAAGTAAACAGTCTTTTTTTAGTAATAAGAAATGTAGACATTGCAATGTAAAAGAGAAAAAAGGCTAGACAAAAGTGTGTTTAAGTTTATAGGCTATAATCTTCCGTTGTTGAGGTGGAGGATGTCCAGAAACAAAACCAAGATCTCCCTTATCCACCCATACAAAACTGATAAGTGCAGAAAAAGACAACAAACTACATTTTGATACTCACATAGCCCAAACTATCAAGAAAATTCACAAAAACTAGGAATTCTCTATCAGAAGAAGAAATTTCTCACTAAACATACTAAAGCAACAACAGCCAGGACGCACCTCTCATCTACCCTCCGATACACATCCCCAATTTTAACTAACCTTCACAAGGTTGACAAACAAATTAGAATCCTGCTATAATAAGATTCCTATGTTTGCTACAGAAAACCTGTATAGGACCATCACTGTGTATCACTCAAACAACTAAACTGGCTTGAGCTGCCTCAGTTACTGCAAGTCAATCAATTGTTACTTGCACACAAGCTTTACTACCACCCTAATAAGGTCCCAGCACTCCAGAATCTAATTCGACCCTATACTACAACTAGATCCTTAAGATCTAGTGACCAAAACCTCCTAAATGTTGTTAAATGCCGTAACAATGCCGGGAAATCTCTCTTTGGTTAGTCTGTTTCTAAAGCTTTGAATACTCTGCCTGGCCACCTGATATCTATTACCTCTATGGCCCAATTTAAAAAAACTTTTAAAAACACACTATAGGAACAACTGGTTATGCTCCTGTGACTCACTAGGGTAAACACCCACTTAATAATCCATCTTCTATCATACACTTAATTGTCCCCAAAACTAATCCTGCCTTATCCACAGATCTAACCCTCTTGTACCAATCCAATAATCATCACTTTAATCTGTCCACTCTAGTCTTTATGTTCACTAATATTGTATTTTCTTTATTTCCTACTCATACTGTCATCTTTCTGTTATCCTTCCTCTCCTTTTACTTAGTAACTATTTAACTTCCTTCACCATCTGACAGTACCATGTGTGAATGCTATGTTAATCTCACTTAAACTATTTTTAGGAGTGTCACACTTACAATGTGTGACTTAAATACTGATCCCACAGACAGTTTTCTTAGCTGTGTTTATTATATTACTAGGAGTTGCATGCTGTTATGAGTGGTCTGTCTCTTCTTGATTGCTATATGTTATCTGGAGCTGTCTACTATCACTTTGTACTGCCTCATACTCTTAGCTTGTTGTGTTGTAATGCCTCCTTATCTTGCACTGTGTTTTTAATTGTTTTCATTTATAATAAACTATGTAATATGTAGCTTTTCTCACCAGGCCTCCACTGAAAATGGACCTGTGTCCAGTAGGACTATCCCGGTAACCAAATGTAAAATAAATAAACAAACAAATAAAAAGTACACAGATCATAATACATGTAGAACTGATATATTTCCTCTTACCTTTGCATAGGAGAATGTCTAAATTAAGACCTTTGCATTAATCTAACAACTTTTAAGCAGAAACACACAAATAAGAGAATACTGAATCTAATGAAAAGTTTTCCTTTAGCAATACATGTTTCAGCTTCTCACTAGAAGCCTGCAACTGGGGGTTACATTTTTTTCTCTTAAGTTTCCATGGGGGCAAGCTGATTATAGAGTAATAACAAAAGCCAAAGAACCGATTTCTTCAGGGCTAAAAGTTAATATTTTCTGAAAGTAGGCAAGTTGTTTTTTTTTTTATATCCGGGAGGGGAATAAAGATTAAAAAAAAATAATTAAGTAAGAACACAGGAAGTAACATGCATTTTAGAACAGATAACCTCAACTTTAGGTTAGATAACACCTGTGCTAATAGCTGTCTATTTTGAACAATTGTTCCTATTAGGAGGGTTAAACTTCATTATCTGAATATATATACATATATATATATATATATATATATATATATATATATATATATATTTATTTATAGTTGTATGTGTTTGTATTAAGGTAACAGGTTCTGGGGGATGTTTATATTTTTTGTGTTTGATGCTTTTCATTAAAACAAAAAGTCTTGTAAAATGTGGAATAGGTTCAAATGGAGATAAAAAATGTATAAGGGATCAACCTGCCAAACATTAGTGGGTGCCTGTATCACAAAAGCTGGAAACATGCATTTAGAATAGGTGGAATGATGACTTCTTATCACAATAGTGACGATTTCCATATTATCCTGGAATGTGAATGGTCTCACAGGTATAGACAAAAAGGAAAGAATACTTAATCATGCCAAGAAATGCAAAATGCAAATAGCAATGCTACACAAGACATAGTTGGAAAGAAACAAGCACGTTAATTTGATAACAAAATGATTTCAAGGTGGATGTTGAGCAGAATATCAGGGACCAAGGAAAAGAGAAGTACTTATTATTACTGCTACAGGGGCTCTAATATCGATAAAAGAGGGAAAAAAGACAATAATGGTAGATTTGTGGTAGTAAGGGCCTACTGGCAAGGGAGGAGGAATACACCATCATATACTTATATTCCACCTAAAACTGCTATTATGAAGCGAAAGAAAATGTTGGGAGAAATAATTGGTACTCAGCAGGGAACATTCCCTACAGTTGGTGACTGGAATTTGATTTCCAAAAATGAGGATGTACCTAGGGGGCCTAGAAGGGAAAATATAATAAAACAGGGTAGATGACTGACCAATTTTATGAAAATATTTGGTAAAGACATGAATTCAGTAGTAGGAACTTAGAAAGAATTTACTTATTATTCCCCAGGGTGCGATAACTGGGATAGACTAGAAAGGAAAGTGTGCATGTAATTGACAGCTTTCACATATATCCATTAACTATTTCAGATCATGCAGCAATAATAACTAAGATAAAAATGTAGGGTAATAAAATAAAAATGAGGCACTGGTGCTTCCTCATCTACTGGTTAAAAAGAGAGGAATTTAAGGACTAGGCAGTGGAAATTATTCAGGAGTTATTAGGGAAGATAAAAAACACTCCAAACATTACAGCAAGTAAGTGGGATAAAATGAAAGTGGAGTTTAAAAATAGGGTACAAATGAAAGAAAAAGAGATATGGTTAGAGTTAGCAAGAATTATTAAGAGGAGCTGGCAAAGGCTAAAATATCACAGAATAAGGAGAATCTCACAAAAAAGAGGAGAAACTGCACAGTGCTAAACAGAAAATAGGAGACTATCTGGATAATATGCATGAGATTAAAAGGATTGCTGTAAATCAACTATTTTTTTTTTTTTGAAAACTCCACAGCACAAAAACTTCTAGCAGAGCAAATTAGGCAACAGAAAGTAGAAAGAGCTGTTGCCAAATTTAGTGAGCCCCCCAAAAAAAATAACCAGAGAACCTGTAGAAGTATTACAGATATTTCCGAAATGTTATGAAAATGTATGTAAAGCAGAGAAATGGGGAAATCAAGAAAGAAAAAGTACAAGTGGAAATATTTATGGAATACTTAAAAATGCCAAAGTGAGAGGTAGAGGAGGCTCAACAACTAACAGTTACAAAAGGAGAAGATGAGATAAAAATGGTGATGTATAACCAATCTGCAGGAGTCTCCAGGAATAAATGGTTTTCTGGTAAAAGGCTGCAAGCTAGCAGGGAAGAAAGTGATAAAGATCTGGAGGATTTTGTTTAACAGTATTCTAAAAGGAGGGGAAGCACCAACATCCAGGAAAAAGCTGTGGTGGCTGTAATACCAAAAGGCAGTAATGGCCCATCAGTTCCAGCTTCATACAGGCCTGTTTCAATTTTAAACATTATTATAAAGTGTTTATGTCTATAATGTCTAAAAGAATGGCACAAGTATTGCCAAAACTGACAGATATGGATCAGTATGGTTTTGTGGAGGGCAGGCAGACAACTGACAATATTAATAGCACAATGATGATCCAAAGGGAAGCAGAATGCAAGAAAATGCCACTGTTGTTGGTGGGTCTTGATGCACAGAAAGCATTACACAGAGTAAGCTGGAATTATATGAACTGGGCAATGGAAGCATTTGCATTCCCTGATACAATAATAAGGTTAATTATGACAATGTATGAGGGATCAGAGGCAAAAATTAAAGTGGGAGGGTCCCTCTCTGATAAGTTGGGTCTGAACAGAGGAACCAGATAGGGGTGTCCTCTTACTCCTTTGTTATTTGTGTTATATTTCAAACCACTGGCAAAGAAAATAAGAGACTCAGAAATTCAGGAATATAATTGGTTTGGTAATCAAGAAAAGTTGAATTTATTTGCAAACGATATTATTTTGTACCTGATATAACGGGGAAAGGACATCTCAGTGTTGTGGAACATTCTGAGATAGATCCAAGTTTTTTCGGGATATAAAACTAATGAAGAAAACAAACACTAACTCCAAATTATGCACCTAGACAAGAACTGGTTCAGCAATACCCATATTTATGGGGACAGGACAAAATTAAGTATTTAGAAATATGGTTTAAAAAGATTCTGTTATAGCAGCTAAGGATATGCGGGAAGAGACTAACCAAAAGACAATACAGAAACTGATAAACCAGAAGCTTTTGCTTATGGATATGCATAGCAAGATACAAGCAGTAAAATTGTTTTAGCCTCTTTAGTTTCCTACACAGGTCAGGGTTATTTTTATCAACCAGAGGAGAAGTTGCGGCTAGTAATTAATAAAGAGTTAAGGGATATTATCTGGGAAGGGAAGAGGGCAACAGTCAAGTGGAATAAGTTGATCTTTCCAATAGAGCAAGGTGGTTTAGGATTACCTAATCTGAAAGGATATTTTACAGCTACACAGTTAAGGCTCTTATACATTAACACAAGCAGAAAGTGACAATACAGAATGGAAAGTGATGAAGATGAAGTACATGGGAATTCAAGAAATAAGGAGAGAACAGGATTTTGGATGCAGATCCTTACGGAGAATAACAGTCATACAGAATATTATACTCAAAAAGTAGCAGAAAATATATACGAACTAAACCAACATAGGAATGGAGAAGAAGATTCTGCCAATATGGATGAATGGAATTAGGGGTACATGGAATAAGCAAGAGGGGGCTGAAAATTACTGGAGGAAGATGGCAAAGGGACCAAGATACTCTGAACAAATAATTAAGACAGGGAAAGGTAAAAGAATGGGAAGAAGCCAAGAAGATTTTTGGACTGCAGGCTAGAGACTGCCTTCCCTTATCAGGGATTGATACAGGCAAAGAGAAAGGGAAGCCTAAGTGAAAGACCTGCACTGGCTGAGTTTTTAGTTGAATTTAGAACAGAAGCTGCTGTTACAAAAGGGATAATTAATGGGCATATAAAATATTGCATGATAACTACAGGAATCAACCAGAAGAGGTCAGAAAAGGTTGGGAAGAGATATTAGAGGCAATTCAAAAAATAACAATGGGAGGATATATGTATGGCTCCAAAATATGCAACAAAGTCAAGAAGATATAGAATTTTTGCTTGCAATTGTTTTCATAGGTACCTTTATACCCCAAAAGGAGTGTAACTAAAGAAATTTTGAGCTGGGATATAGGACTTGAATTGCTTAGTAAGGCCTTGTTACGTTTAATTCTGCTGGCTGCAAAAAAAAAGCAATTACTAGAAAATGGAAATCAAAATCTAAACCAACTGTACTTGAAATAGTGAATATTGTAGAAGAGATAAAAGAACAGGAAGTAAGATCTTTAGAAAAGAGTAAGAGCAAATTACAGAGAAAAAAGGAAACTGTGGGAACAATACATGCAGAAAAATGTTTTGGAGGAGGAATGAGGTTTAAGAAAAGGCAGGAATTTATCATTTTTTGCAATGTTGGATTAATTATTTTGTATAGAAAAATATATGTGATGTATAATGTTTATAAGTGTGAACTTGTTAAGATCACTTAACTTCTACCACCTCCACTTCCCAATTTAAAAAAACTACTCAGAACCCACTACATAGAAAACTGGCTTTGCTCATGTCACCCTCCTGATTAAGCAATACCTGCGCACTGTAGCTATGACTACTAACGACAAAATAGTGGCTCTCTGACAAAATAGTGTCTCTCTACCTCTCCTTCTCTGCTAGTACACCCAATGATAAATCCCTCATAATGCTCTGCTCTCGAGGAAAAAAAAATATCTTTCAGATATTCACAATTGTATATTCTGTAAGGTATTGACTCACCTTTTGATATTTTAACAATTAAGTACTGCTATGTATGTTCAACTCTATTAATTTCCTGTGTGATGTGATGCTTTCTTCTTATCTTGCCATATTGTATCCTTTGTATTGTACTGTACTGGAGCTTTTCTCCCTGGGCCTCCGCTGAAAGTGGAACTGTGTCCAGTCAGACTTTCCCGGTAAACAAATGTAAAATAAAAAAAGGTTTGTTAACTTTTAAATAAATGTAAGTTTGCCTATGTCACAAATGATAATTAAATAAAGGTGTTTTAAAAACATATTTATCACCGTTGTGAAGAAGACTATATGAACAACATTTGTATTTTAACTTTTTTGTGTCTTTTATTGTTTTTGGGATATATACATTTGTTTACCGATAGGCTGAAACAGTGCATTCTCAGAATTTTAGCTCAGGAGAAGGCTGTCCAGGAAGGATCTCTTCAGATGTCAGGAGGTGTGAAATTCTACACAGGCTACATGTGAAACAGTTAAGGTCACCACTGAAAAATAAATAAAGCAAAAACAGGCACTGACACAGATAGCTCTTTATTAATTAACATATTATGGTAAGCGCTTTCATGATTATAACAATCACCTCATCACACCAAAAAAGCTCCAATTCACCCAACAAAGATAAAATATAAACTACTAATCATGAATAAGCATTCAAAGAAGCTCATCCTAGCATCAAAAAAGAAAATCCCTGCTACAGTTTAACAGATTCAAACAGTGCGTAGCAAAATAATTTAAAGGGCCACATACAGATAGATAATAAATACATACATAAAAACATAAAAAAATTAAAAACTCCTATCTCACATTTTATGAAGTCTGCGAGCTTTTAAAGCAGGTTTGAGTACAACATATCCATAAAGGCCAGACCTCCTATTAGATCTCATCTTAATTATCCAACCCATGACATTATTCAAGTCACCCAGACGTGAAGTAGCTAAAGTTCTATCAACTAAAAATTTAAATGTATGTGGAATCCCTTTCTCCATAACATGCTTAGCTAAAGCATTTGATTTATTCTGCACCCTAATCTGATACAGGTGTTCCCTCACTCATTCTTTTAAGCTTCTATTCATTTTACCAATGCAAAACGAAGAGCATAATACGCAATGACCTAAATAGACTACATCTCTAGTATCAAAATCCGCCCTAACCCTGAAACAAAATGTAATACCTATAAAACATAAAACTACTAGTGCTATTTACATAGGTACAAAAATTACATCTACCACAGTGAAAAATACCAAGCACCTCATTAACTTGCTCATACCTCTTAACATTGTCTGGGTAACATAGCAACCTCTTTAGAGATTTTTTATTTCTAAAATTAAATTGTGGAACATCACCCACAATCCCTCGAATGCTATCGTCTGTAACTAAAATGGACCAATGTTCTTAATCACATCAATGACCTTATTAACATCACTACTATAATGCAGGGAGATGGGGACATCCCGTTTCTCAGAAAACCTTCCATCACTACAGCCACTTCAAGCAGCAGAAAAATATGGTCTAGCTCTTGTTCCCCTTAAGTCTATACTCTGTGACAAACCATATTCCACCTCATTCACCCTATAACCATGCTCAATAAAATCCAAACAACCTTGTAAGATTGCTGAAATAACCCTCCTCACAGGGACGTCCCCATCTCCCTGCATTATAGTACTGATATTAATAAGATAATTGATGTAATGAAGAAGCATTGGTCCATTTTAGTTACGGACAATAGCATTCGAGGGATTATGGGTGATATTCCACAATTTAATTTTAGAAATAAAAAAATCTCTAAAGAGGTTGCTATGTCACCCAGACAATGCTAAGAGGTATGAGCAAGTTAATGAAGTATTTGGCACCTTTCCTTGTGGTAGATGTCATGTTTGTACATATGTAGAGTTACAGTACGTTTATTTTGCCCTGTGTCAGTGCCCATTTTTACTTTATTTTACTTATTTCATGGTTTACAGGCACTGTTTATCCTGAGTAGGCAGATTTTTATCACGGAAAAATAAATACCAAACATACACAATATTGAGTACATGAGGAGACTGACACGATAAGTAAGCAAAACAGTGTCTAATGAAATGGGCCAGTTTTACAGGTTAGACAATTGCTACTTGAACTAGCTCTATGAATGTATGTGACAGCATACCGAAGGAAATAATGTTTTTTAAAACTATGATGGAGACAAGTTACTAGCTTTGCAGGCATGACAGCAGTGACAAATACAGCTGCATCTGACCAAAGGGCATCTCACTTAATATTCTGGGCTACGCTTGGGATAAACACAAAGTGACAAATTATCAATAAATAGATGGACTCAAAGGATGCTTACAACTGTACTGTAAGACCATATCCACTTAACATCATACTGTTTATTCATTTAACCATTTTGTAAGCCAAAGCTTTCCAATGTCATACACAGTCAGATGTCAGTTCTGTCTAACACCCCTTAGCAAGCCTATTTCTACACTGATCCACTTTGTCAGGAAAAAGTACAGTTTTGTACCTACCATAAATGTAGATGTTCGAGGATTCCATTGCTGCAGTCCTGACTATTGGGTATAGTCCGCGTCCCAGTCGGCCCGAATACCAGAGTATAAGGCTGACGTCGGTCATGGCGCCTTAGACTGACGTCAGTACGTCAGGGTACTAATGCGCATGACCGACGTCATTTCCTCAGTCTTTTCTTGCCCCAGATGTCAGAAGACCCAAAAAGACAAGTCCCAAAAACAACCTGCACCAAAAAACATGTACAATATATACAACAATGTATACAAAAAATATAAGCATGTAAACACACCTACACAACCACCCCTAAACACAGAGGGGAAGGAGGGAGGGTAAATTGGACTGCAGCAATGGAATCCTCGAACATCTACATTTATGGTAGGTACAAAACTGTACTATGTTCTTCGTCTTCCATTGCTGCAGTCCTGACTATTGGGTAGAATCCCAAAGCAGAGGAAAGGGAGGCTGGCAAATTATAAGGAAGTAGGAGCTGATAACATGCCTTGCAAAACAGCAGTGGCAAAACCAGCCCTAGACTTAGAGTAGATAGGAAGATGATAATGCTTAGAGAAAGTATGCACTGAACTCCAAGTAGCTGCTTCCAAAATATCCTTAGTTGCCACCCCTTAGAAATGCTGTAGAAGTGGCAGTAGCCCTAGTGGAATGAGGCCTAATCCCAGCTGGAATCTCCTTGCCATGATGGGAATAACAAAATGCAATGCAAAAGCCAATCCACCGGGAAATAGTTTGTTTTGACACAGGCTTGCCCTGTGAACTCAAGGCAAAAGAAACAAACAACTGCTGAGACTGCCTAAAATCCTTAGTCCTGCTTAAATAATATCTCAATTGCCTGTGTACATCTAAAGTGTGCAAAATCTTTTCCCTTTATTTTGGGGATCTGCATAAAAGTAGGCAAATGAATAGTTTGGTTTAAAGCCACACTAGAAACCACCTTAGGCATAAAGGAAGGATTAGTACGTAATGATACCCTATCCTTATGGAAAATCACAAAGCTCTACTGCCATAAGGGCCTGCAACTCAGACACCCTTCTTGCAGAAGTAATGGCCAACAGAAAAGCAGTCTTCCATGACAAGTATTTCAACTCAGCAGTGGCCGCAGGCTCAAAAGGTTGTAGAGTAAGTTTTTCCAACACAAAATTGAGATCCCAAGCCGGAGTAGGAGCTCTACGTGGGGGTCTTATATACTTTGCCCCTCTAAGAAACTGCTTGAACAAAGGATGCGAAAACAAAGGTGGGTCACAATCATAATGAGCTGAAATTGCTGCAGCATGAATCTTAATGGAAGAGAAGGACAAACCTTTGTCCAATAACTCAGTAAGATATTGAAGAGCCACACTCAAATTAGGCTCAGAAATCTCCAAATTCTTTGCTGTACTCCAAAATAAAAATCTCTTCCATTTGTCTGCGTACACCTTCCTTGTACTAGGTCTTCTAGCTTCCATAATCACATTTAAAACTTGCTGAGGAAGTTGAGACCTGCTGTGCTTCAAGAGAGAATATGCCAGGCTGTTAGATGAAGAGAGTGAAGCTTGACATTGAGCAGATGACCATCCTTCTGAGATAACAGATGAGGAATCAGAGGTAAAGGCCATGGAGGCTTCCTTACCAGACTCCGTAGTAGTGGATACCAGTGTTGCCGAGGCCAATCTGGAGCTATCAAAATCATCCTTGGCCTGTCTTGTCTGACCTTTAATAATACCTTTGGAAGAAGAGGCAGAGGTGGAAAGGCATAGACATGAAGGTTTTTCCAACTGAAAGACAGAGCATCCACTTTCCAAGCTGTGTGATGAAACCCCTTTGTGCAATACTGTGGCAGCTGGTGGTTTAGTGGAGAAGCGAACAGATCTATGTCTGGAGTTCCCATGACACTGTCAATTTCTGAAATACATGAAGATCCAGTTTCCACTCGTGGGGATCCATGATTTGTCTGCTTAACACATCTGCTAGGGAGTTCTGTGCTCCTGGCAGAAACCTTGCCTGAAGAGTTAGTTGCAGGCTTAACGCAGTCTCCCATAAAATCATTGCTTGCCTGCATAGAGGATAAGAATGTGTTCCCCCTTGCTTGTTGATGTACCACATGACAGTTGTGTTGTCTGTTAGAATCAACACCTGCCCTGGAAGAAGTAACTCCTTGAAAGCCATCAATGCAAACTGGACTGCTAACATCTCCTTCATGTTGATATGTAGATGCTGTAGTCTGGCAGGCCACTTGTCTTGTATCCACTTTCCATTTAGATGAGCTCCCCAAGCAGTGTCCGAGGCATCTGTCGTTAAAATCTGACTCGCCTCTGGCCGGGTCACAGAGAGTCCCTTGTTTAGGTGACATTCCTGAGCCCACCACAAGAATTCCTTTTGAAGGCAAGGTATTATTTGAATGACAGTGTCCAAATCCTGGCAGTGCTGTGTCCATACATTTTGAGATACCATTGCAGCTTCCTCATATGCAGTTTGGCATTGGGAAGCACCAGAATACAAGATGCCATGAACCCTAATGCTTGAAGGACTGTCCTTGCAGTCAGCACGGACTGATGAGATAGTTGATGGAAGTAAAGTGACAGACTCTTTTGTTTGTCCGGGGTTAAAAGGCCATCTGGGCTCCTGCATTCAGTCACACACCCCGAGAGCACATGTATTGAGAGGGTACTAGACTGGACTTTATTTCGTTCACAGAATACCCCAGGCATCTTAGCACTGCTATGACATATTCCAGATGCTGTAGAAGGTCTTCCTTTTCTTGAGCCAGAATCAGGCAGTCATCCAAGTAAGGATAGATTTGAATGCCTTGAAGCCTGAAGTAAGCTATCACTGGAGCCAGAACCTTTGTGAATACTCTGGCAGTAGATAAGCCAAAGGGCAATGCAGAGAACTGATAATGAAAATCTCCAGTTCGAAACCGCAGATACTTTCTGCAACCTAGCCTTATAGGCACATGAAGGTAAGCTTCCTTGAGATCCAAAGTTACCATCCAGTGATCTTTGCCCAGCAAAGGTAACAGTTGTTGTAACGTCAACATCTTGAACTTGGGAATGTCCAGATAAGTGTTGAGGATAGATAAATCCAAAATTGGTCTCCACGTGTTCCCCTTCTTTGGTACTAGGAACAGGCGAGAATAAAATCCAAGCCCCTTTCTGATACAGGGACTGGCTGAATGGCCCCTATCTGGAGTAACTGAGAAATTTGCTTGTGAGCCTCTTTTCTTTGTGGAGGAGGAACATCTGGCATGCCTTTGAAAGGGGCAGTGTGTGGAAATAAAATCTGTAACCGTGATGAATGATATCCAGCACCCATCTGTCTTGAGTGACTAAATCCCAATTTTCTTTGAAAAGAGACAGTCTTCCTCCCAAAGGAGCTGCCAGACGAGAATCCACTGGCAGCTGAAAAGGCAGGTCATTGGGTCTGCTTACGAAAGGACTGACCCCTGCCCTCACCAGAAGTCTGAGCAGGTGAACTGTCTGATCTAGGCCTAAACGAACCTTGAGCCCTGCCCCTACCACGTCTAGACCTACCCCTAGACTGGGAACCATAAACAGGATATGTCCACCCCTTAGCAGGCCAATTTCTACTAAACTTCGGAGGCTGCACCTGCAAAAAATCTTTAACAGTCTGCATAGACTTAGCTTTGTCCTCCATTTTCTTTAAAACTGCTTCCACAGGCGGTCCAAACAACACATCAGACTGTAAAGGAGCATCCAGAATCCTGGTTTTAACATGCTCAGCTAAATTCTGATCCTTCAACCAGGCATGTCTGCGAAGGACAGAACTAGTAGCAGCCACCCTCGAGGAGGCCTGAACAGCATCAAAACCACACTGCAAAGAATGCTTACCCACTTGTTCAGACACATGAACCAAATCCAGCAATTCTTTACACTCAATACCTTCCGCCAAAGCATCCACCTTAGATTTCAATTGGGAAAGGAGATAATTCTGATATTTTAGCATATGAAACTGACAATTCAACGCCCTCATGGCTAGAGTGGAAGAAGTATATACTTTCTTACCCCACCTATCCAAAGCCCTTGCCTCTTTATCAGAGGGTACAGGATTTTTAACCACAGAAGCTTTAACACCTTTAGGCCCCTGAGAAACAGTTTCTGGGTCCGCCCTAGGACTCTTAAACAAATACTTATGAGCTTCGGGCACCCTATAATACCTATCAGGCTTAACAGGAGCAGGAGGCAAGGAGTCAGGGTTCAGGGAAGCCTCTGCAAAAACATCCTCCACCACATTCAACACAGGAGGAATAGCTAAGGGCCTATGCTGGGGTAAAACAAGAATTCCCTAAGCCTTTTCCTGGAATCAGAGTAATCCTGGACTACCCATTTAAAGTGCTCCCTCATGGAGTGGAGAGACTCTGAAAAAGAAAAATCCTCAGGAGGAGAAGCTGTAGGAGTGGAATCATCCACATCAGAATCAGAATAAGTAGGAAACTCTTGCAAGTCTTCCACAGAAGACTCTGAAGCCTGTGAACACTGTTCAAAACTATCAAACTCCTGGTCCACCCTAGGCCTCTTATCAGGCGGGGGCATAGAACCTCTAATCAGAGTAATCAAATCTTCTGCCATTTTAAGCATATGTTTCTTAGGCACAGAGCCCGAAATGCTAGGAGAAGCCCCCACAGAAGCTGAACTTGGCCTACCTCTAAAAGAAGCTTTGGCAACAGAAGGAGAGGCCCTAACTACCTTGGGAAGAGAGGGAAGAACAGTTACCTGAGAAGCCCCCTCAGCCTGGCCTACCTCCTGAGAGGGCACATCCTGTAACAGTAAAGTATCAGCCGGAGACTCCATAGAGACTCCTGGCAAAACCTCTGGGTCCCCTGAGCCTTCTAAAGAACCGACGTCCGGGACTGCCGGTTCCTCACCCCTAGGCTTCACTGTTTTGTCCTTGCGCTTCTTGGATGAAGCGGGCGTCGGAGCCTCCGACGGCATATTATAATTGCAACGCTTCCCAAACACTAACCTAGCACAATCTAGCCTCCTCTTAATAGTGCGCTTGTTAAATCTAGCACAAGAGCGGCAACCAACAACGTCGTGCTCAGGCCCTAAACAAGGTATACACAATGTATGATAATCCCTATGCGGTATCTGCTTCCCACAAGAAATACAGTTATTCACTTTTTCTGACATCCGGTTAAATACTGAGGCAAGAAAAACCAAAATGTTCTAACGGGTTACTTAGCCAACTCTGTTTCGGTCTGAAACTCCGGTTTCGGAAAATCTCAGAACGCCAACCTGCACTCGCAAAATTGCTTCTGCATCGGACCATGCGGCAAAAAAGACTGAGGAAATGACGTCGGTCATGCGCATTAGTACCCTGACGTACTGACGTCAGTCTAAGGCGCCATGACCGACGTCAGCCTTATACTCTGGTATTCGGGCCGACTGGGACGCGGACTATACCCAATAGTCAGGACTGCAGCAATGGAAGACGAAGAACATCAAAAGTGAAGACTTAGAAATACTATGTTTAACATCACTTTGATGGGAGGGTGGCTAAATGGTTAAGGTGTTTGCCTTACAAATGCAAGGTACAGGGATTGAATCTCACAGGGGATAACTGGCTAGGCTTAAAATGGCTCGCAAGGGCAGTTAGCCTAGTACTAACCTATGAACTTAACAAATGCATCCAACTGTCTGTTTTTCATCCTCAAAAATGTACACCTCTGTTCCCTATATGCTGCATGTGACAGCACTATTCATTTGTTGGCAGTAGAGATTTGAGAATTTAATTTAGAAAACTTTCATGTTTTTTTTTGTTTGTTTATTTGTTTTTAAATGATAAGAGACCTAGCTTAGGTTTGTTAAAATGCCAATTAAAATGACAGAAAAGTGAAGTCCTAAAAACAGACTGGAGAGTGAACAGTATTTAAACATCAGAACAGAATACAGACTATTGAAATAGCCACCTAAAATTCTGGGCAATGAGGAACAAGTAGAAAAAGAAAAACAGAACTGCAAGTTATACAAACCATTGCAAGAATTATTATACAAGGAATACATTTAGTGCTTCGAAGTACATTAAGGAATGTGAACATGTGCCAAAGACAGACTTTTTATAACTAGAAAGGCTTTCATCAAACAGTCCTGTTAGGGTCTCTACCAGGCATCAGCAAACCTTTCCCATTAATATTGCTCAGACACAGCTCCAAGTGGTCCTGTTGAGTCTTCCTGGCTACAGAGAACTGAAAAAAAGCGACTGCTTTCCTTATTAAGTATTCTGCTGTTTTTTTATATTTGTTTTACCTTCTACTGCTTACCTAGAGCAAGCTTTAACTGTTTTCATAGTTATTTACTGTATTTTTTATTATCTGCACTTAAAAGTACATTTTAGTCGAAATTAGTCTAATTCAAGTCGAAAAGTGTTTGTTTGCTGTTTAATTTAATTGTTTGGCTGCCCACTAAAGTGTGCTAGCCTGTACCACTGACTTATTGCCTTTTCTGCATTTCTGTGTGTTTCTATTTAAAAACAAAAAAAAAACCAAAAAAATATTCCTTGTTTTCCTGCCTCTCCTAAACTAGTTAGACCAGTTACAGGCCTTGCTGCATCCTGGGCTGTGTTGTAGTTCCTGTGTTGTCCATTGCCTTACTTGGATAGAAGGAAGTTTCTTAGCTCACCAGTGGGAGTGGGGAGCCTTGAATAGCCTACCTGTCCTTGAGGGAAGTGACCTCAGCACAAGAAGCTGTAGTAATTGGTCATTTTGGACCATTTCTAGCTCTTTTGAAGTTCCCTGGTTAAAATCTGCCTCTGGCATTTTTTTGAAGCCATATTGCTCAGACACAGCTCCACGTGGTCCTGTTGAGTCTTCCTGGCTACAGAGAACTGAAAAAAAGTAACTGCTTTCCTGATTAAGTATCCTGCTGTTTTCTATATTTGTTTACCTAGTACTGCTTACCTAGAGCAAGCATTAACTGTTTTCATAGTTATTTACTGCATTTTTTATTATCTGCACTTAAAAGTACATTTTAGTCGAAATTAGTCTAATTCAAGTCGAAAAGTGTTTGTTTGCTGTTTAATTTAATTGTTTGGCTGCCCACTAAAGTTAGCTAGCCTGTACTACTGACTTATTGCCTTTTCTGCATTTCTGTGTGTTTCTATTTAAAAACAAAAAAACAAAAAATATTCCTTGTTTTCCTGCCTCTCCTAAACTAGTTAGACCAGTTTACAGGCCTTGCTGTATCCTGGGCTGTGTTGTAGTTCCTGTGTTGTCCATTGCCTTACTTGGATAGAAGGAAGTTTCTTAGCTCACCAGTGGGAGTGGGGAGCCTTGAATAGCTTACCTGTCCTTGAGGGAAGTGACCTCAGCACAAGAAGCTGTAGTAATTGGTCATTTTGGACCATTTCTAGCTCTTTTGAAGTTCCCTGGTTAAAATCTGCCTCTGGCATTTTTTGAAGCCATATTGCTCAGACACAGCTCCACGTGGTCCTGTTGAGTCTTCCTGGCTACAGAGAACTGAAAAAAATTGACTGCTTTCCTGATTACGTATCCTGTTGTTTTTTATATTTGTTTTACCTTCTACTGCTTACCTAGAGCAAGCTTTAACTGTTTTCATAGTTATTTACTGCATTTTTTATTATCTGCACTTAAAAGTACATTTTAGTCGAAATTAGTCTAATTCAAGTCGAAAAGTGTTTGTTTGCTGTTTAATGTAATTGTTTGGCTGCCCACTAAAGTGTGCTAGCCTGTACTACTGACTTATTGCCTTTTCTGCATTTAGCGCAGAGTTGTCACTAGAGCACCATCGGGCAGCGCCGGTTAAACAAGGTTAAACTATTTCTGGCTCCGTAAAGTCTGCTCTTAATTTTTTCCCTTAGAACTGCTCTACTTGTAATCTAAACAGTCTATTCTCTATCTGTAAAGCTCAGCACTTGTTCCTAAAGCATTTTTTAGTCAGGTAAAGCACTTCTATATTATACAAAGTACTTCACTAGCTTAAAACCTCCTTGAGTACCCACTTCCCTATAGGTCCTTTCTGACTCAGTTATACAGCAAACTTTTTCATTTCTTCTAGCATGTCAAAGGGTCAGTTGCTAGCGTCCTCTCCTGCTCAGCTGGTGAATCTAGAATATTGAGGCAATGTTACAATTGCCTCATGTACACAGACAACCCTCTCCTCCTCCCAAAACCCAAATACATGCGAGATGCAACTATATAGCCAAACTGGAGGCTGAGCTCTCTCAACTCAGGACTGGCAAAACCAGACAGGAGGAGAAGGTAACCACACACACCATAAACCCAGTCTCACATAGAACTATCACAACTACAAATCAAACACAAACACACAAAGACATACTCGGAGGCACTGATCAAAAATCTACCAAAACAGCAGAGGCCTCCAAAGCAGACACCCAAACAACTGCCACCTCATGACATAACACAAGCAACACATAGATCACAAAGTCAGTGTGCAAATCAGTCACAGCCCTTAAGGCCAAACACAATGCCAGACACACTTGTCATAGGTGACTCCATAGTCAGACACACTGACGTCCCACTCACCAGACTGAACAAGGAGAGGGTCACAGTAAGCTGCCTGTTATGCGCTAGAATCCGCCACATAACACAAGCACTCAGGTCACTCCACAGCAAGTACAAGTATGACTCAGTCATTGTCCATGCCGGTGTGAATGACCTTAGACGTACCTACCTGGACTACATGAAAAGAGACATAAAGGAGCTCTCAGATTATGTAGCCCAGGCTGGTATGACCCTGACCCTGAGCAGTATCCTACCTTCACCAAGAATGATGCCACAATACAGAGACAAAATGATCAGTTTTAATAATTGGCTTAATTTCTGGTGTCATTCTAAGGGGATCCAATGTCTGTCTGCCTGGAATGACATGCTTGACAAGCCACGCTGCTTTGCAAGGGACAGCTTGCACCTGTCACCCCTGGGTTTCCGGATATTGGCAAAGGCTCTTGCCACCCCCATAGTGCCTTTTTTAGACAAGGCTCAAATTCTAAACCCACCGCCCTAGAAAACAATAATGGAAAAAAACTAAGAGTAATGCTGCTCAATGCCAGAAGTCTAAATCTCAAGATGCACGCCTCAAGCCCTCCTCAGTATGGAGAACATCGATGTCTGTGCTGTGACTGAAACCTGGTTCAAGGCTCCTGAGAGCACCCGGCACTATCAGGTTTTACCTCATATCATGCGTTCGGCCCCAAAACCCGGACCGTACCACAAAAGGAGGGGTGTATCCATATTCATCAAGGATACCCACACCTCCAGGCTGGTGGCAACTCACGAAGCATCAGAGACCATTCAGGTGCAATTAACCATAGGCAAAACTGCTCTACAGTTTGTAGCATGTTACAGGCCACCCTCTCAAACTCAGGAACCCACACAGCCTTCCTGAAGACACTGGAGAGTATAAATGTCTCTCCAAACACCATCATATTGGGTGACTTCAACTACCCAAACATAGACTGGGAACATTACTCAAGCCCCAATACCCTAGTCCAAAGGTTCCTGGAGTTCATAAACTCAAATGCTATGGAACAACTTGTCACCATTCCCACAAGAGGTGAAAATATACTAGACCTGATCATCACAAACATGGGGACAAAATGCTCCACACCGGAAGTGTATCCCTCATTGGTGAGATCAGACCATAAACTAATCTCACTGGAGATCCACATCCCGCCCCCACCCCCAACAAAAAAGACCACAGTGAAGAACTTCTCAAAGCCAACTTCACACTTCTTAAGACTGGTGTGATATCCTTCAAGGCCCCTGAGCCATTGGAAACCACAACCCACGCTGCTGAATCCCTTACAAATGCTTTCTACGAGCACCTCCAGGATTGCATGGATCAAGCAATCCCAAATAAAATCAAGACCCTTTCCACCAAAGGCAAGCGCCCGATCTGGTGGACCCCAGCCATAAACAAACTTTACAACAAGAGGAGAAAGCTACTACAAGATAGAGCAAAATCCCTAAAAGGGAAGACATCTCTGATCAATACTAGTAAAAAACTACGATCACTCATAAAATCATCCAAGGCCAACTTTGAGAGAAAAATCGCCAGGACTCAAAAGACAATCATAAGGCCTTCTTTAGCTATGTTAGAAATCTGGGTGGAAACTCCCAGATATGCTCAGAATTAGTCCAAAATGATACAAAAATCACTGAACCCACAGACATTGCAAACATACTGGCAGACAGGTTCAGTGAAAATTTCTCCCCTCCCTCCCCCCAAAAGGAGTAATATTTATCCCAGCAGAGTGTAGCCTCCCAATCATCTCAAATGCCCAGGTGAGAGCTGCTCTCTCTAAAGCTAAAAAGACAGCATCAATGGGACCGGATGGTGTCCCCGGCTGTGTGCTACACGAACTCAATGAGGAACTAAACCCACACATAAGGCTGCTGTTTAATCTTAGCCTTACCACAGGATACGTACCCAAAGAGTGGCGTACGGCAACTGTGGTCCCACTCCACAAAGGCGGTGCTTCTACGGACCCTGGTAATTACCGCTCCATAAGCTTAACAAGCCTGGTCTGCAAAGCTATGGAGAGGATCATAATGGAACTCATAAATAAAGACATAGGGGACCTACAGACATTGGATCCTACCCAATTCGGCTTTGTCAAGGGCAGATCATGCCTCTTAAACTTGGTTGACTTTTTTGAAACAGTCACCAAGGCCATTGATGAGGGTAAGGCAGTTCACACAGCCTACCTTGACCTTGCAAAAGCTTTCGACACAATACCCCACTCGGGTATCATAGAAAAGCTCACCAGCTTAAATGTAAACCCATATGTCCCAAGATGGGTTGCAAACTGGCTCAAGGACAGAACCCACAGGGTTAGAGTTGCTGGTGCCATGTCAGACTCCAAGCCGGTCACAAGCGGTGTCCCACAGGGCTTAGTCCTGGGCCCCCTCTTGTTCGGCATCTACTTTTCAGAAGTGCAGGCAAACATAGGAGGATTGTGGCTGACAAAGTTTGCAGATGACTGCAAACTGGGCGCCACAGTTGAAAATCCATCAGACACAGATATCCTTCAGAGAGGTCTCATAGAAACGGATAACTGGTGCCAGAGCCATGGCCTTAAGCTAAACGCCAAAAATGTATAGTCATACCCTTTGGTAAAAACAAGGTAACCCCAAGTTACCACATAGGTGGCAATCCATTAAGCACAGAAGAGGTTATCAGGGACCTGGGGACCCAAGTTGACAGTAACCTTTCTTTTGACACTCACATTGCCAAAGTGGTTAGGAGGACCTTCTACATTGCCCACATGATTATGAAGGATTCACATCCAGATCAAGGGAGGTCATTGTTCCCCTGTACTCTTCACTTATCAGACCAATGATTGAGTACAATGCCCCATTCGAATGTATCTTACCCGACACCTGCAGCAATTGGAAAGACCCCAAAAGTTCCTCATCAAAAGGATAAAGGGGCTCAAAATATGCCATATGCTGCCCGACTGAAGAAACTCCAGCTCTATTCAGTCGCATACCATCTGCTCAGAGGTGACCTGTGCCTGACATACAAGGCCATGTCCATGCCCGAATTAATGGACATGCTCCACCTCAAAAAATCCAAATCCACCAGAGCCACAAGAGCAAGAGACTTAAACCTCAACACGGATATAAATAGGACGTGCTGGAGGGACAGATTCATCACCCAGAGACTCCCTATGCTGTGGAACAGAATCCCGGTCCATGTGAGACAGAGCACCTCGCTGGCCCTGTTCAAGAGGAATCTTGACCAGTGGATGGGAGATCGTAGGTTTACCCCGGGGATCATCTCTTTATCACTGCTGGACAGAGGCACGGCAAACTAATGGGTATAGTATTCTTCAACCTAAGGGGTGGTGAAAGCCACACAACTCTGGCTAGGCTTATAAATGCCCTAGGGCAGATAGCCTAGTATGAACCTATGAACCTATTAATAGCATTGAACTGAAGGCGCATCTACAAACAATATTTAGGGTCAGATATCATCTGGTGGTAACATTAAAAGCTATGTTCGTACCACAACTAAGCATCTGTGTTGCCCATTTTCATTCTTCCAGTCCTCAGGTCTGACTCGGCCACTTATTTCAGAGTTAGGATCCAGCTCTCGAGCTCCTCCCTCTACCCATAATGCTCTGTTGTATCCCCAAAGCCTCAGACTGAATTTAGTGCCCAATCCCCATAGTAAAATAGAGACAGGAAAAGACTTGAAAGGAAGACAGGGTTCAAACCTGGAACTGTAGGTCCTAATACAGTCCAATATGTCTCTTCAAGAGCTTTGGATGGTTAATAGATGAGAGGGAAGTTGAGGAAGAAAGAAAATGAACAACACAGATGCCTAGTTATGATAAGAACATAACTTTTAAAGCTGATGTTGTCCTTTTCATTCCTCTTCAACGTATGGGACAGAGTCCCCAGCTATGTTGCTCTTGGGTGGCCCTCGTGGAAGGATATTCCAGAGTACTGACGAACCAGAGAGGGCTCTGTTTCTATAAATAATATCAGACTTGTAATGAGTAAAAAAAGGTATGAGCATTGGACCATGTAGCTGCAGCACAAATGTAGTCAATAGAAGTTCTAGACTAAAAAGCAGAAGATATGGCCATGGATCTGGTCGAATGAGCCTTGTGAGGCTTAGGCAATGTCATGCTTTTCTGACAAAAAATCCGGGAAATACAGTCTGTTAGCCATTTTGCTAGAGTGACTTTGGATACTGAATAACCTAGTCATTTTAAAGAATAAGAAACAAAAAGATGGTCTTGATTTTTGGAACTGTTTTGTCCTATGAAGATAAAAACATAATTGTCTGTGTGCATCAAGGAGGTATAGCATGTACTCTCCTTTACTGGAAACAACTGGAAAGAAGACTGGTTAATGTTTATTTATTTTTATTTTATTTTACATTTGTTGACCGGGCTAGTCCAGCTGGATACATATCCCTTTTCAGTAGAGGCCCGGGGAGAAAAGCTCCAGCATAATGGCAATACATGATGAGAATACATGTTACATAATGAGAATACATGTTACATTTACAAGATAAGAATAGGACTAACATAGATTTTATATAAACACAAATAGCAAAGCAGCAGGTTATACATACTAGTTATATAGCATAAACACAGTGGAAATAATAGACTAGTTCACGAATTATCAGGGTCCTTTATGAGTACAAGAGATTTTAATAATCTGAGTAAGGGATTTGGATTAAGGTGGAATGGGAGTAGGTTGGTATGAGTTAGATAAGTTAGTCAGGTTCTGTACATGGGCATAGCCATTGTAACTTAAGATGTTCTTTGAGGTTATTTTTGAACTGTTTATGTGAGGTCATGAGTCTAAGGTTGTTTGGCAGGGAGTTCCAAGGCTTTCCAATGGAGTTGGCGTACAGGGCATCACCACCCGAGTTCTTAGATTTAATAGTCAGGATCTGGACGTTATTAGCTGATCGAAGGGAGTTTAGGTTGGAGTAGGGGGTCAAAATACTGCACAGTGAGGGAGTTCTGTCCAGTTGGTGGATTATTTTAAAGGCTTCTGTGAGTTGGTTAAGTTTGAGAAGACTGGGCAGTTCCAACCAGCCGAGTTTCTTAAGGTTAAGGCAATGGTGGGTGCGATATGGGGAACCTGTTATGAATCTAGCAATATGGTTATAAGCAAGAGAGAGCATATTAAGTTCACGTTTATTGAGGAAAGAAAGAACTGGGGAGGCATACAGTAGGGTGGAGAGGAGATGCGTGCGGGCAATAGTTAATTTGGCAGAGGGGGTTAAGAAGTTTTTTATTCTGTACATGGATCCAAGTTTTTTGTTAACCGATTTAATGGTTTGGGTAATGTGTATGTCAAATTTAAGCTTATGGTCAATGGTAACACCTAGTAATTTGGTACTGGTGACAGGGACTATGATGGTCCCATTGATGGATTTAACATGGAAGGTCGTATTGTTAGTATTTGGGAGTTCGTTTCCGAGGGGTATGAGGACGTTGGGGAAAAATAGAAGTAATTTGGTTTTTGTTGGATTGAGTAGGAGTTTCAAGTCGGTGAACCATTTTTCAACTAAAGTAAAACAGAGTTGAGTAGTTGTTTGGAGTTTCGAGAGGGAGACATCTGAGCAGATCAGGGTGGAGTCGTCAGCATATTGTATGCAGGTGGAATTGGGGATGACTGAGTGAAGGTCGTTTATGAAGATGGAAAACAGAAGAGGACCAAGTATGGAGCCCTGAGGAACACCGATGGTATTAGGGAGCAGGTCTGATAGTTTGTTTTGCCACAGGACAGCTTGTTGCCTACCAGTGAGGTACGCCTTAAACCAGCTTAGTGCTGGGGTGTTCAGATGTAGGCTTTCTAGGGTATTAAGTAGGAGTTGGTGATTGACCATATCGAACGCTTTCGATAGGTCAAGAAAGAGGGCGGAGGATATTAGTTTATTGTTATGATTGTTATTAATGGAGTCGACAAAGGAAAGGAGGGCGGTAGTTGTACTATGGTGGGGGCGAAAGCCATGTTGGGAGTTAGACAAGAGACGATTAAGGGTTAGGTAGTGAAGGAGTTGTTTGCGAACACATCTTTCCATAATTTTCGCTATTGGGGACAGGATTGCTATTGGCCTGTAGTTGGATGTTTCAGTGGAGGTACCTCCTTTGTGAAGAGGGATGATATAAAAAATCTTCCAAGTAGAGGGGATGCTAGCTTCAGTTATAGTTCTATTGATCAGGATGGATATGGGGTAGGCGATGGCTTCGGATGCTATTTGTAAGTATTCCGCTGGGAGGTGATCAGCCGCTAGGGTGGTTGGTTTAAGTTTTTTTAAGAGGGTACAAATATAGGAGGAAGAGACAGGCTTTAGGTTAAAGGAGGTAGGGGCAGCTTCATGAGGTTGAGTGGTAGGTGGGGCAGTGGAGGTTAGTTGACTGGCAAGTGATTGGATAGTATCGGTGAAGAAGGAGTTAAAGGTGTTGGCTATTTCTTCCACATCTTTCCCAATAAGCTTCTCAGGGGTTGGGGTAGTAGTTTTACCTGGGTGAAGGAGGTTGTTAAATCCTGCCCAGAACTTCTTTGGGTTGTTCTGGTGCTTATTCTGGAGGTGGCAGAAGTATTGTTTTTTGTCCTGGGTAATGGCTGTTTTAGTAGTGTTTCTTAGCTGTTGAAATTTAATGCGATCTTGGGGGGGTTTAGTGGCTCTCCATTTGTCCCAGGCCTGGTCACGAAGTTTCATTTTGGTTTTGGTTTCTCTAGTTAGCCAAGGTGCTATAATGATTTTGGATCTGATTTGTCTATTTGGGGCATGTAAGTCAAGTATCCTAAGGAATGTGTCGTTAAAGTGGGAAACACTCTCCTGGAGGGGTAGAGTTTTTAAAATGGACCAGTTGCAGGATTTTAGGTCTGCAAGGAATAGTTGTGGGACAAAGTTCTTTTTGTTTCTAATTAGTCTATATAAGGGGGGGTTAGTAGTTGGGCATTTATGTTTAATAATATAGGTAATTAGGTGGTCACTGAGGTCGCTGGGAAGGGTCCCAGTGGTATAGTTGATTGAATCTTTATTGGTAAGGATCCAGTCGATGGTGGTTTCTTTTTGAAGAGTATTGCCAAGTCTGGTTGGGGATAGTATATTTTGGGAAAAGCCATGTAGGTTAATAGGATGTGGGGTTGTATGGGTAGAACAGAGGGACCAGTCTATATTAACATCCCCAAGTACTATGGTTTCTTGTGGGTAACTAATGGCTAGCCAGGACAGGGTTTGCTCCAGATTTTCTGTGTTCTTCCCTGGTGGGATATAGATTACAATGAGGTTGATGCATTTTTGAGTGTTTAGGCATATCTTTAGGGCAATAAGTTCTAAATTAGAGATTATAGGAGGTTGTATTGGATTCCTAATGATATTCAGGGTATTCCTAAACATGACAGCTATACCTCCACCCCGTTTCTTTACACGGTCAGCCCTGAAGATATTATACCCGAGTGGGAGAATCTCTTCGTCCTTAGTGGTGGGTTTTAGCCATGTTTCAGTTAGACACATAATGTCAGGGGAATGAGTAGCTAACATAGCGTGCAGGTTGTGAACCTTGTTGTTAATGCTTCTTAGGTTCAGATGTAGTACTAGAAAGGAGTCAGTAGAATTACGAGCTAATTTAGAGGGGTTAGAGTCTGGGACAATAGTGGGACCTGGGTTGGGATGAATATCACCATAAATGGTGATACTATTTTTCAGGTAAACTAATAATCTTTGTAGTTTAAATAGTAATTTGAGGTTATTTTTATTATTTGGAATTTTATTATTTGGAATGTTATTCTCAGAAGCCAATTTAGGTAAAAAGGAAGGGTTAGTCTGTAAGGAGACACTATTCCTTATGAAGAATTACATATGGAGGTTTGGAAGAGAGAGGCTGGAGTTCAGATATTCTCTTTGCAGATGTGATGCCTACCAAGAACACGGTTTCCCATGATAGAAATTTCCGATCAGACTTAGTTGAAGGCTCAAAAGGTTTCTGTGTTAGGCCTGTAGTACAATTGCCAAGTCCCAAGGTGGTGAGGGATCTTTTACTGGAGGCCTTAGAAGAAAGATTAATTTTATGAAAGTTTTGCATAGTCTAGAAGAAGCCAGAAATATATGTCTGCTCCCAGTATAAAAACTGGAAATAGCTGCTAGTTGACATTTAATTGTAGAGAACCTAGCTCCTTCATGAAAAAGCATTGTCAAGAATTGGAGAAACAGTGACTGGGGCAGAAAAAGGATTGATGTCTTTATTCAAAGCCCAAAGGGAGAATCTTTTCCATATGCTTTTGTATATTATTTTGGTAGATTCTTTTTGAGAAGTCAAAATAATATCATGTACAGGGAAAGAAAGCCTGGGCTGTCTAACTATTACTGGAAGTGCAAAAACCATATGGTTAGTCTTAGGGATCGAATGTTGGGATGTTGGATCCCTGATGGGTGTGACAGGAGATCCAGAGTTGGCTCCAGTATTCATGGAGGATAACGAAGATGAGACCATAGGAAGAGGAACCATATTTTCTGAGGCCAAAAGGGGGCAATGAGGGTCACAGAGTTTTTCAGCCTGCTTGCTTTCTGTAAAGAGTTTTGAAGGGGAGTGGGTAAGCATAAAATAGACCAAGGGCCAAGTGTCAATTAGAGCATCTCTTGGTGACTCCCCCTGAGGGGGAAGCAGAGCAAAGAACCTGAGGCATTTGTTGTTGAGGGGAGTGGCAAATATGTTGAAGCAAGGTCGGCCTTAATCTCGGAAGATCATATCCGACGCAGATTGATTGCAAGACCACTAGTGGGGCATCAGAGTGGATCTGCTTAGCTTGTCCACTAACATGCAGTTTTCCCCAGAATGTGCACTGCAACTAGAAAGCAGTTAAGGAGCTCACCCATTCCCATACTCTCGTGGCCTCCCTGCAAAGGGAATAAGCTTGAGTTCCTCCTTGTTTGTTGATGTACCAGACTACAGACATGTTGGTTTGAATTGCAATAGTCCCGAAAGGAAGAGCATCTTGAAAGGCCTGCAACACTAAAAGGACTGCTCTCATCTCTAGGAAGTTGATATGCAAGCTGGTCTCTTGGGGGGATTGCGTGATTGGACCATCTTTCCCAAGAAATCCCCCCCCCCACTCCAAATAAGAAGTGTCCATGGTCACTGTGGCTGTAGTGGCTGATAGGACAAAAGGTCTGCCTAGATGTAGATCATCCGAATGCACCCACCATCTGATATGTCCTTTGCAAACTGGGGTGAGTCTGACTGGACAGGAAAGGGGCTGATACAGAATGGACTACTGTACAGCTAAAGTCTATTGGAGAACCCACATAAAGAACCATGCCAAAGGAAGTAATACAACTGCCACTGCCATGGAACCTAATGTCTGCAGTACTGACCTTGCCGGAGGACCTGAATGAGCAAACAAGAAGTGAACCTCAGTCCTTATTGTGGAAATACGATGCTGAGGTAAAAAAAATATTTGTTTTGTCATGTCCTGAAGAGTGCTGATGAACTCAAGGCTCTGCACTGGGGTTAGTTTTGACTTGGCTTGATTTACCATTATGGACAAAGAATCACAAATCTGAAACAAGTAGATACTTGGAGGGGGCGGTAAGGACCCAGTTGTCTAGATATGAAAACACCAGGAATTCTTTGAGTCTCAAGTTGAGCTGCCACCACTGCCATGCACTTGGTAAAAACCCTGCATGCTGGGTGAGTTCACAGGGCAAGGCTCTGAATTGGTAGTGACTGGCTCCCAGCCAAAAAGGAACATGTCTTCTATATTGTTTGTCTGTTTTGATATGATAGCACACTTCCTAAAAATCTATATAGTACATCCAGTCGTCCTTGTGTAGAAATGGCAGAATGGACTGGATTGTGACCATTCAGAACTTTGGTTTCTTATGAACCGATTTAAGTTGCTTAGATCCAAAATGGGTCTGGGGTCCCTTGTTTTCTCTGACACTAAAAAGAAGCATGCATAAGTTCTGAATCTTATCTGGTCTGGAGGGAGCTTCTGGATAACTCATCTAGCAGCTTTAGGATTTCTTGTGCTGCTGCCTTACTCTGACTGGATGGAATGTTGGGAAGTTTCTTCTTTTTGAGAGAAGGAAGAAGGGAAAATGGTATGTAATAACCCCTAGATATTATGCTTAGCAACCATGTATCTTGTGTTATACTTACCTAGGTGTCTGGGTGCAAAGGCAGTCGACCCCAACTGCCTCCAGAGTTGGACATTCTGGCAAAGCTTCAGGAGTGCTGAAAAGGCCCATCTGAGAAACAGTCTCGAAAAACCTGATTTTGTGGACCTCCTCTGCCTCTATGGCAATGTCTGCCATTGAAATTTCCCAAGATGTAGACAGGGCATAACCAAAAGCTTCCAAAAATACTGATTCTTCTGGTGAGGGGATGTGAGTAGAAAAAAACACCTTTCTGTTTCAGGATCTTTAAAATATCTCCGAAGGAGATGTCATCCAGTGGTGATCTGGGGGACCCCCTCTCCTTCATCAAAATTGGTATCCTCTGTAAGAGACTCCAAAGGGGAGTCAATGTGTCTGCTTTTACACATTCTCTTCCAGTGAACATCATCTGTGAGATGTTCAGGTGTGGTCTCGGAGAAGAGGAGAAGTTTCTCTAATGGAACTGGCTGGACACCTACTGATTCTGGCTGTACCTGTGGAATAGGTCTATGCGACTCAGAGCTAGGAATCGATGAAGGAAAGGAAGTAGTCCAAGATATGAGAGGGAGGTTCTCTGTGAAAAAAAGCCCTTTCCACCACATCAAAGGCATACAAACCTGGAGAAACTCTGACCCGCTCCTTGGACCCACAACTCCAGAATAAGGCAGGCCCAGACGCTCCTCGGATCCGTACCTCAGAGTTGGAACCAGATCTGAACTGTCCAGGGACGATGTTCCGAGATGAAGAGACAGATCCAACAAAATCAGAGCCAAGCCCTTTCCTTTGGACCCAATGCTGACACTTCAGCTCTGAGACACATTCTGATCCGATGTATCAGAGAAGAACTAGCCAAGGAAATCACCAGAGTAGAGAAAGAAGCTTTCCTCGGATCAAACACTGGACTCATCAGGAATCTCAGATCCTGGGACCCCGAAATGACATGACCGATCGGAGAAGGAGAAAAAATAGCTGCAGAAGTTGCTGGCATGCTCACAGATACAGTAGGGGATGCAGCTGGTAAGACCCCCATCTGGATCTGAGCTTTGAGAAACTTTCACATCATCCAAGCCACGTCCGTTTCTGACAAGCTCCTGGATGACCTAGAGAAAAAAGTGAAAGGTGGCCTACAGTGCTTCTTGGGTGTCTGAAGCAACCTTGAAGATGGGGTAGGAGAAACTGGCTTAATAGAGCACTCAGGAGTAGTACTCCTATACAGAGAACCCTGCTTTGGATACGAGGATACAGTAGTTGGGCTAACTGTTATGAGGGATGTAGAATGTTTAGGAACTGAAGCATTAAGATCCAACGGTCGAGACTGAGGATCCAAGTGTGTAGGATCTGATATTTATCTCAATTTCGTAAGAGGCTCCACAGAAGACCTACGGGACTTCATACGGGAGCACCTCCTATGCTCCAAGGGAGCGGATGTGCTGCATCTGGAGGAGGTTTGAGCCCCTGAAGAAACAGTAGACAGCAGAAGTCCTCTCAAAATAAGCTTGTTGCTTGTTGCTATGATCCTCTAAAGCCCTAGGATTAAAAGCAGAGCAAATTTTGCAGGTTGTCCAGACCCTACACAATACATGCACTCCTTTTGGGCATCTGAATTAGGAATCTTATGCACACAAGAAGTGTACTTTTTTGAACCCTGTGGGCTTCTCCAACAGACTGGCAGAAAAAAAAAAACACCCACAGCAAGAAACACAAACACAACTAGTATCTAACAACAAGAAAACAATAAAATCAGAAACAACAGTAAGGTAATAATCATTGTGGGGACTCCCTTTAACAAAACTGTAAAATTCAACTCCCTCTATCTCCGATCCAAAACCAACACAAAACTCTTCTTGGAAAAATTGAAAGGATATATAACCACTACATGCAGTTGCTCCTCTTGCACCTCTGATTACAGCTATATTATTCGCTTGTCTCTAATTCTTTTAATGTCAACTCTATCCAATCTCCCTCTCCCCAGTCACTCTCCCTCCACCATTTTACCTACAGCATTAGTAGCAACATATTAGCTTGATTGCTTTTTATCTGCAGCTAGAATTTAATCCAGGTCTGTTTCCCCCTGTTTCTACAACATTGAACTTTTGCTCAACACTTGAGATACGTATGCGTGCATGTAATCACTTAACTTGGAAATATGTTCTATTTTCACTTTGCACGACTGGAAAAAATGGCTTAAATTATAAATATTTCTAGTACTTCTCCCTTGGGCTATGCTGAAAATGGGTTTAGTTGGATTATCACTGTTAAATAAAAATGAATGACTAAACAAATAAAATATTGTACTAGCCAAGTAAAGACCTATGTATTTAGGTTCATAGGTTCATACTAGGCTATCTGCCCTGGGGCAATTATAAGCCTAGCCCGATAATGCATGGCTTACGCCACCCCTTGATTTGAGTATACTGTGCCCTTTTTAAGGTTTAGTTTACTGTGCCTCTGTCTAATAGTGACACGGGAGTAATCCCTGGGACAAACCTATGATCCCCCATCCACTTATCGAGATTCTTCTTGAAGAGATTCAGTGAGGTGCTCTGCCTCACATGAACTGGAATTCTATTCCAGAGCGAAGGGAGCCTCTGGGTTATGAACCTGTCCCTCCAGCAAATTCTATTTATTTCTGTGCTGAGGTTCAAGTCCCTCGAGCGTGTGGCTCTAAGGGATTTAGATTTACTGAGGTGGAGCATGTCCATTAATTCTGGATTTGACATAGCTTTGTATGTCAGGCATAGATCGCCTCGAAGTAGGCGGTATGCAACTGAGTAGAGCTGGAGTTTTTTTAACTGAGCAGCATATGGCATCTGTTTGAGACCCTTGATCCTCTTGGTGAGGTACTTTTGGGGTCTTTCTAATTGCTGTAGGTGTCGGGTAAGGTACATCCCAAAAGGGGCATTGTATTCTATGATGGGCCTGATGAGGGATGAATAAAGGGGCATGATTACCTCTCTTGATCTAGATGTGAAACCCTTCGTGATGAGGTGGGCTATATAGAAGGTCTTTCTAACCACTTTGGCAATGTGGTTTTCAAAGGAGAGATTGCTATCAACTTGGGTCCCCATGTCCCTAATAACTTTCTCTGTACTTAATGGGTTTCCGCCTATGTGGTAATTTGTGGGCACATTGTTTTTGCCAAAGGGTATGACTATACATTTTTTGGCATTTAGCTTTAAACCATGGCGCTTGCACCAGTTATCTGTCTCTGTGAGACCTTTCTGAAGGATGTTTGTGTCAGCTGGAGAGTTGATTATGGCGCCCAGTTTGCAGTCGTCTGCGAACTTGGTGAGCCATAGTCCTCCCACGTTTGCCTGTACCTCAGAAAAGTATATACCGAACAAGAGTGGTCCCAGGACAGAACCCTGTGGGACGCCACTTGTGACCGGTTTCGAGTCTGACATGGCTCCAGCAACTCTCACTCTGTGGGTTCTGTCTTTGAGCCAGTTTGTGACCCATCTTGTGACATAGGGGTTTATATTTAAGCTGGATAGCTTATCTATGATGCCTGAGTGGGGTATTGTGTCAAATGGCTTTGCAAGGTCCAGATAGGCTGTGTGGACTACCTTCCCTTCATCTATGGCTTTGGTGACTGTTTCAAAGAAGTCAACCAGGTTCAAAAGGCAGGATCTGCCCTTGACAAAGCCGAACTGGGTAGGATCTAGTGTATGTAGGTCCCCAATGTCTTTGTTTATGAGCTCCATGATGATCCTCTCCATAGCCTTGCAGACTAAGCTAGTCAGGCTTATGGGGCGATAGTTTCCAGGGTCCGTAGAGGCTCCACCTTTGTGGAGAGGGACCACTGTTGCTGTACACCATTCTGTGGGCACATATCCTGTAGTGAGGCTGAGATTGTATAGCTGTTTTATTTGAGGGATTAGTTCCTCTTGTAGTTCATGTAGGACGCAACCTGGGACGCCATCAGGTCCCATGGAAGCAGTGTTTTTTGCTTTGGAGAGGGCAGCCTTCACCTGAGCATCTGAGATGTTTGGGAGGCAGCCCTCTGCTGGGATAGATACTTGCTCTTTTGGGGGAGGAGTAGAGAAGTTTGCACTGAACCTGTCTGCCAGGATACTGGCGATGTCTGTGGGTTCAGTGTATTTTTTGTCATTTAGAATCAACTCAGAACAAGTCTGGGAGTTGCATCCCAGGTTTCTAACATAACTGAAAAAGCCTTATGATTGTCTTTGGTGTCCTGTGCAATTTTTCTCTCGAAGCTGGCCTTGGAGGATTTTATGAGGGATCGTAATTTTTGCTAGTACTGATCAGAGATGCCTTCCTATTAGGGATTTTGCTCTATCATGTAGTAGCTTCCTCCTTCTGTTGTACAGTTTATTTATGGCAGGGGTCCACCAGACTGAACGCCTGCCTTTGGATGATTGGGTCTTGGTTTTGTTTGGGATAGCATGATCCATGCATTCCTGGAGATGTCCGTAGAATGCATTTATATAGGATTCTGCAGTTTGGGCTGTAGTTTCCACTGGCCCTGGGGCCTTGAAGGATTCCACTTCGGTTTTGAGAAGTGAGAAGTTCGCTTTTAAGAAGTTTTTCACTATGGTTTTCTGGGCTGGGTCGGGATGTGGACATCCAGTGAAATTAATTTATGGTCTGATCTTACCAATGAGGGATATACTTCTGGTGTGGAGCATAGAGTCCCCATGTTGGTAATGATCAGGTCTAGTATGTTGTCCCCTCTTGCGGGAGTGGTGACTAGTTGTTCCATAGCATTTGAGTTTATAATTTCCAGGAATCTTTGGGCTAAGGTGCTGGGGCTTGAGTAGTGCTTCCAGTCAATGTTTGGGTAGTTGAAGTCGCCCAATATAATGGTGTTCGGAGAGATCTTAATGTTCTCCAATGTTTTCAGGAAAGCCGAATGGGATTCCTGACTTTGAGAGGGTGGTCTGTAGGATGCTATAAACTGAAAAGCAGTCTTGCCCACTGTTAGTTGCACATGGATGGTCTCCGATACTTCGTGCAATGCCACTAACCTGGAGGTGTGGATATCCTTGATAAATATGGAAACTCCCCCCCTCCTTTTGTGGTTCGGTCCGGGTTTTGGGGCCGAAAAGCATGATATGAGGTATAGCCTGGTAGTGCTGGGGTGATATCTGGAGCCTTGAACCAGGTTTCTGTCACTGCACAGATATCGATATTCTCCATACTGAGGAGAGCTTCGAGTGCGTGCATATTGAGGTTAAGACTTCTGGCGTTTAGCAGCATTACCCTTAGTTTCTTGCTCCTTGTGCTGTCTATGGGGGTGGGTTTGACTTTTGAGCCTTGCCTAAAAAAGGCACTATGGGGGTGGCAAGGGCCTTTGCCAATATCCGAAAGCCCAGTGGTGACAGGTGCAAGCCGTCCCTAGCGAAGCAACGTGGCTTGTCGAGCATGTCATCCCAGGCTGACAGACACTGGATCCCCTTTGAATGACACCAAAATTTTAGCCAATTGTTAAAATCGATCATTTTGTCTTTGTACTGTGGCATCATTCTAGGTGAGGGTAAGATGCTGCTCAAGGTCAGGGTCATACCAGCCTGGGCTACATGATCAGAGAGCTCCTCTATGTCTCTTTTCATGTAGTCCAGGGAGGTATCGGGTCATTCACACCAGCATGTACAATGACTGAGTCATATTTGTATTTGCTTTGGAGTGACCTGAGTGCTTGCGTTATGTGTCGGATCCTAGCACCCGACAGGCAGCTCACTGTGACCTTCTCTTTATTCAGCCTGGTGAGCGGGACGTCAGTGTGTCTGACAATAGAGTCACCTATAACAAGAGTATCAGGTGTGCTATTCGGCCTTAAGGGCTGTGGCTGCTTGGCACACTGACTTTGTGGGTTATGTGTTGTGTGTGTTTTGTTTTGAGGTAGCGTTTGCTTGGATGTCTGCTTTGGAGGTCTCTGTTGCTTAGGTAGATTTTTATTTAGAGCCTCCGAGTATGTTTTTGTGTATTTATGTGTTTGGTTCGCTGATGTGGTGGGACTATGTGATACTGGAATTGTGTTGTGTGAGGTTACCTTCTCCTCTATTTGATAGCAAAAAAATATGGCTAGCTGAAAAAAAACTCAGTGGCATAAAAAAGAAGTTATGTTCTTACCATAACGTTCCATGTGAGTTGTTCATCTCGCCTTTGTTCTTACACGTGGGTACAAAGCCGATCCATTGGCTCCGAGACGACCGCTTTCCAAGCTCAAGATCTCTGAGTAGCTCGAGGCACAGTCCCTATCCCATGATGTTCTCTGACTATCCTCAGATCTAGTTTGTTGAACCCAGCAAGAAAATTATGACTAAACATACCAATATGCCAAACATATACACATGTATACAAATATTTACAATTTGCCAAGAAATACTCTGGCTGGAGTAAAGGAAACTAGTTAGACCAACCAGACCACCAGTCATACCCGTTCTTCAAGAACCTGGAGGGGGAAGGTGGGAGGGAGTGTAAGAACAAAGGCAAGATGAACAACTCACATGGAACGTTATGGTAAGAACATAACTTCTTTATGTGAAGTTGTTCAATCTCGCCATTTGTTCTTACATGTGGGTAGCGTCCCAAGCACCCTAATCCTGGGTGGCTCATGGGAGTACATTCCTGAGAACAGTGGAACCAAAGGAAGCCCTGTCCCTGGAGGCCCTGTCCACTTTGTAATGAGTGATAAATGTATGAGGTTTCAACCAAGTAGCAGCTGCACAAATAGTATCAAAAAGGCAAATGGGCTGCATGAGCCACAGATGTAGACACAGCACTGGTGGAATGTGCTTTCACACTATGCTCTAAAGGTTGGTTAGTTGATGAATATATATATTTTTATGCAATCAGATAACCACTTAGACAATGTAACTTTAGCCACAGGCAGCCTCTTTTCATTGTCCGCATGAGAAACAAAGAGTTGTTCCGATTCCCTAAACTCCTTTGTTCTGTCCAAATAAAACCTCAGTTGTCTGTGAACATCAAGTTTATGTAACATATATTCTAATTTATTAGAATGGTGTCTGAAAAAGGTGGGCAGCTCAATAGACTGGTTCAAATTGACTTTGGAGCAGACCTTAGGAAGAAAGGTGGGATTTGTCCTGAGAGACACTCTGTTGGGATGAAAAACCAGGTACGGAGGCCTGATAGAAAGAGCTTGTAGTTCTGAAACTCTATGAGCTGAAGTAATAGCCACCAAGAATATTGTTTTCCAAGAAATGAACTTCAAGGGACAAGAAGATGTGGGTTCAAAGGGGGGAAGCATAAGCTGAGATAGTATTAAATTCAAATTCCAGGGGGCAACTGGTTGTCTGACAGGTGGCCTAAGGTGATGAGTCCCTTTCAGAAAGGCTTTACATAATTTGTGCGAGATAAGATTAGACCCTTCAAATCCCAGGTGAAAATTGGATATTGCAGCCAATTGAACTCTTACAGTGGCTGCTGCTGCACCTTCATGAGAAAGCATAGTCAGAAACTCCAGAACACTATCAATAGGAGCGACATAGGGAACAATATCATGTTGAGAGGCCCAATAAACAAAACGCTTCCATTTGCTGTTATACAGTTTTCTGCTGGAGACTTTATGAGAGGAAACCAGAATATGTTGCACCGCGGAAGACAAATTATATGACCTGGCTAGGTTGGGAAGTGGAGCAGCCAAGCTGTCAGTTTGGGGGATTGAAGAGAGGGGTGAAGTCCTGACGAGTGGGTCAGAAGGTCTGGCACTGGGTCCAGAAACCAAGGTTCTTCCAGTTGATATTGGTAAAGGAAGGGGAACCATATCTGCCAAGGCCAAAAGGGGGCTATCAGAATAACAGTCCTTCCCGAGCTTTATCTTTCTGTAAAAATCTGGGTATCAGCAGGGTTGGAGGAAAGGCATAAAGGAGACCCGTGGGCCAATCGTGTACGAGTGAATCCCTTGGGCTGTCCCCCGGAGGAGGATTCAGAGCAAAGTAGCTTCTGCATTTGGCATTCAGCAGGGACGTAAAAAGGTTGCAGCAAGGTTGGCCCCATCTGCGGAAAATCCTTTCCACCACTTGTTCTTTGAGGAACCACTCGTGGGGCAACAGAATTGCTCTGCTAAGTTTGTCCGCTATCAAGCTGGATTTCCCGGGGATGTGCATTGCTATCAGAAAGCGCCCGGTGGATACAGCCCACTGCCAAATTCTCAAGGCTTCTCGGCATAAGGGATAAGACTTGGTTCCCCCCTGTTTGTTGATGTACCAGACCACCAACATGTTGTCCATCTGGATTGCAATCGTGTCCCGAGGCAGAGAGTCATGGAAGTGCTGCAATGTTAAAAGCACCACTCTCAACTCCAGGACATTCATGTGCAAACGAGATTCCATCTCTGACCAAGTACCTTGGGCAGTTCTTCCCTGAAAAAGCCCCCCCCCCCCCCTATCAGGGAAGCGTCTGTGGTCACCGTGGCTATGGGAGGGGAAAGTACAAATGGTCGACCTATCGTCACCTGGTGACTGTTCAGCCACCAGAGAAGGTCCTTCTTGCAAGCGTCTGTCAGTAGGATCTTGAAAGACATTGGGAGCTGTTGATAAGACCACTGGGTGAAAAGCAACCAGTGGAGTATCCGCATGTGCATCTGTCCCAGAGGAACCGCTATGAGGGTAGTTGCCATGGTGCCTAAAAGTCTTAAAACCTGAAAGGCAGGTACTCTCTTTTCTTTTTGCAAGCGAGACACCTGATTTCATAGAGAGGTAACTCTTTCTTGAGGTAATCTAACTAGTGTGGTGGTGGTGTCTAGATCTGCTCCGATAAAGGAGATATGCTGCGATGGTAATAAGGCAGATTTTTCTAAATTTATGGTTATTCCTAACCGAGATTGATCATATGATCCCTGGAAAAAATGAGTTGATGCCTGGTGGTGGCAGACAGGAGCCAGTCGTCCAGATACGGAAACACCCGGAATCCTAGATGCCTCAGGTGAGCCGTAACCACTGCTATGCATTTGGTGAACACTCTGGGGGCTGAGATGAGACCAAAGGACAGTGCTCAAAATTGATAGTGACTGGCCCCCAGCTGGAAACGCAAATGATCTCTGGAAGGTCTGGCCATTTTGATGTGGTAGTACGCATCCTTGAGATCTAAAGAGCACATCCAATCGTCCGTTCCCAGGAATGGGAGTATCGACTGAAGCGTGACCATCTGGAACTTTTCCTTCTTTACAAAAGCGTTTAGCTTGCTGAGGTCTAAAATGGGCCTACAGTCCCCCATTTTCTTTGGAAGTGAAAAGAATCTGGAGCAAGTTCCGGATCCTATCTGGTCCACCAGGACTGGCTGGATAACTCTTTTTTCTAGCAGCTTTTGGATTTCTATAGCTGCTTGATCCCGCAGACAGGGTGGAACATCTGGGATTCTTGTTCTGACTAGTGGGGACTCTGAAAAGGGGATGACGTAACCTCTGGTAACTATGCTTTGTACCCAAGAATCTGATGTAATTCCTAGCCAGGCGTCTGGGTACAAAGCCAAGCGACCCCTGACTGCCTCCAGAGTAGGACAGTCGGGCCTCCTCTCAGGAGCGCTGATAAGGCTTGCCAGAGAACTGCTCCCTGTCACCCTAGTTTTGCGGACCCCTTCTGCCGCCAAAGCGGCGTCTTCCATTATTGCCCCCTCCTTTGCCCCTGAAGGGGGGGTTCACTACGTGTGTTCTGGAAAGCTCCTTGGGACTTCCGGAACCACATTTTTCTACCTTTCTGCCCTTTGGGGTATGGTCTGGTAGGGGTAGAAAAACAGACTCCTACGGTAGATAGAGTCTTTCCTTCCTGCTCATACCTAGTGAGAGTCCCTTGACTTGGGGTCCAAACAAAGTAGAGCCATCAAATGGGGTGTTGACAAAGGAAGACTTGAAGGCTTCCGCAAAGGAGCATAAGCACATCCAGGACGGTCTCCGTAGAGCTATCACTGAACCTGCTGCTCAACTCGACCCATCGGCTGCATAGGAAATGAGCCGCCGAAGACGATTTGACAATGGAATTAAGGGTAGAAAGCTGAGCCGTCACCTTCTCAGAAACAGCTTCATCTGTGTTATCCTTTAGAGTATCTCCACATTCCTGGAGGAGATCTCGTTGAAGACAGGTAAAATGGGTTAGGTAGTTAAGCGATCTCATGGCAAACGTCGCAGAACTAAACATGCGTTTCCCATATCTGTCCATAGTCTCTATTAGGAGGATGGACAGTAGCAGAGGTCTCTGACATCTCTTTCTTGGTGGCCGCCGCCACCACCATGGCATCAACAGGAACTCTTTTAGTGAGGTACAATTTGTCTTGTGGGGAAGTGATGAACTTATTGGGTCTCCGAGGGACTGGTTCCATGGAATCAGGGGACTCACACACCCTTCGAGCAACCAGATCCATGAGTTTGTCAAAGGGTGGAGTAACCCAGGAGGTGGAAGGTTGAGACCCAAAGGCCTTCAGGAGCACTGACTCATCCTCAGAAGGGGTAACGGACTGCCAGTCACCCCTCTGTTTCAGTATTTCCAGGATGTCTGCAAAAGAGAGATTCTCTAAGGGGGACCGTGGGGATCCTTCTGATTCCTCTAAGTCGGTGTCTGATGTCATGGATTCCTGAGGGGAATCCAAATGCCTCCTCTTGCAAAGTCTCTTTCTGGGGTCCTCATCAGTGGGAGCGTCTGGTGAGATCTCAGTAGAGCAGGGTTCACCCAAAGGGTTACCTGAGGTTCTGGGTCTCGACACTTAGTAGGAACCTGTGATGTAGAGGCAGAACGCGGTATTTTAGGGGAGGAAGAAGAAAGACTTGAGGAAAGTACAGTTTTGTAGCTACCATAAATATAGATGTTCGAGTGTATTCACTGCTGCAGTCATTACACTTGGGTTATCCTACCGTCAAGTGGTCCCGCAGTTGGCCAGACTTCCAAAGTCTTGGTCCGGTGTTGGTTGCTGTCGCTTCTTCCCTGACGTCAGTGCGCCAGGGGTATATAAGATGCAGCCGATGCCATTTTCTTCAGTTTTTCTTGCCCCAGATGTCAGGTGCCCCCATACAGGTAGGCAATACATATTGTTAATAAAACATACATAAAAAATAAAAACAATACCTTCAGTTACAAGCAAATACACCACATAGGTTGTATAGGGTAAAAAGGTATAGATAAGTCCCAGCTAAGAAAGTGGGGATGGAGGGAGGGTAATCTGAACTGCAGCAGTGAATACACTCAAACATCTACATTTATTGTAGGTACAAAACTGTACTATGTTCATCGTGTTTCACTGCTGCAGTCATTACACTTGGGTTGAATCCCAAAGCTGAGGTTGGGTGGCTGGGTCTATAAAGGATTCGGGGTGGCTATGAGGCCCTGCAGCACTGCAGTGGCAAAGCCAGCTCTGGATTTAGAGTAAAGAGGTAAGTGGTAATGCTTGGTAAAGGTGTGCACTGAACTCCAAGTTGCAGCTTCCAAAATATCCTTGGTAGGTACTCCTCTAAGGTAGGCAGTTGAAGTGGCTGTTGCCCTGGTGGAATGTGGCCTAATGATGCTAGGTACAGTTTTCCCATGCTGTGTGTAGCAGAAACGGATACAGTGTCCTATCCACTTTGAAACGGTCTGCTTTGAAATAGCCTTTCCCTGTGATCCTGCAGCATATGCTACAAACAATTGCTCAGCTTTCCTGAAAGCTTTTGTTTTGTCCAAGTAGAAGCGTAACTGCCTGTGTATGTTCAATGAGTGCAGAAGTCTCTCCCCTTTATTCTGGGGATTTGGATAAAATGTTGGCAAGTGAATAGTTTGGTTAAGAGCCACACTGGATATCACCTTTGGCATAAATGTAAGGTTTGTTCTTAAAGAAACCCTGTCCTGATGAAAAATGATGAAAGGTTCCACTGCCATTAGTGCCTGTAACTCTGAGACTCTTCATGCTGAGGTTGAGGTTATTGCCAGAAGCAGAGCAGTTTTCCATGACACATATTTTAATTCTGCTGAATTTTCTGTCTCAAAAGGAAGTAAAGTTAGTTTTTCCAAGACAAAGTTGAGGTCCCAAGTTGGTGTTTGTGCTCTCCGGGGCAGTCTTATGTTTTTAGCCCCTCTGAGGTACTGTTTTAATAATGGATGAGAGAAAATAGGAGGATCCATGTTGTAATGAGCTGAGATGGCTGAGGGGTGGATCTTGATGGATGAAAAGGATAGGCCTTTGTCCAGCGTCTCAGTTAAGTATTGCAATATCTGAGGAATGTTTGGAACAAGAGGGTCAAAGCTTTCAGGCTTCCAGGCGCAGAATCTCTTCCACTTTTCTGAATAGGATTTCCTGATGCTGGGCCTCCTGGCCTCCAAAATGACATCCATAACAGCTTTAGAGAGAGGTGTTGGCTGCTTGGCTAAGTAATCTGCCATGTAGCCAGGTTTAAGGTTTTGAGCTGGCTGTGCAGGATCTGATTGTTTTGTTGAGTCAGAAGATGAGGAATTTGAGGTAAAATCAATGCTGGGCCTTGAGCCAAGTTCTTTAAGATTGGGTACCAGTGCTGGCGTGGCCAGTCTGCGGCAATCAGGATAATTTTTGCCTTTTCTTGTCTGACTTTTAGGAGTACCTTTGAAAGGAGAGGCAGTGGTGGGAACGCATAAACTTTTAGGGTTTTTCAGCTGAACGAGAGAGCATCCACTTTCCATGCTTATGTGTGGTAAGTCCTTGCGCAGAATTTCTGTAGTTGGCAGTTCAGAGGGGAGGCAAAAAGATCTATGTCTGGGCACCCTCATTTTTGTGTTATCATGCTGAATACTTGTGGATTTAATTTCCACTCGTGAGGATCCATGAGGTTTCTGCTTAAGTCGTCTGCCAGAGTATTTTTCTTTCCTGGCAGGAATTGTGCTTGCAGATGAACTTGATGGGTCAGTGCTGTGTTCCACAAAGTCATGGCTTGTCTGCAGAGGGGACAGGAATGAGTGCCCCCTTGCTAGTCTATGTACCACATAACTGTGGTGTTGTCCGTCTTTAGTAATAGTTGTCCTGGATGCAGAAGGTCCTTGAAAGCTGTTAGGGCATTTTGTACAGCTAGCATCTCTTTTTGATTGATGTGAAGATGCATTTGGTCTGCGGCCCACTTGCCCTGAATACATTTTCCTGCCTTGTGTGCTCCCCAGGCGCAAACCGAAGCATCTGTTGTTAGTGTCTGCCTGGCTGTGGGCAAAGTGTAAGGCTGTCCCTTGTTGTGGTGACATGCCTGTGCCCACCATCGAAACTCCTGTTGTAGGCAGGGAATAAGTGGTATTACTGTTTCCAAACTGTGACAGTGTTGAGTCCAAACACTTTTTAGGTACCATTGTAATTTCCTCATATGCAGTCTGGCATATAGTATTAGTAGTATGCAGGACGCCATGAACCCCAAGGCCTGCAGAATTTTTCTTGCAGGGAGTTGGGTTTTTGTTGCCATCAATTGAAAGTACTGAGTCAGCTGTCTTTGCTTGTCTGGCATGAGATAAGCCATCTGGGCCGTTGTATTTAAGCTGGCACCCAGGAATATTATCTCTTGTGAGGGCACTAGTCTTGACTTATTTTTGTTTACTGTGTACCCTAGGCAAATTAGCAATCTTTTTACAAATGCCAGATGCTTTAGAAGAATGTCCTTGCTCTCTGCTTGAATAAGACAGTCGTCCAAGTAGGGATATATCTGAATTCCTTTTTGTCTGCAAAATGCAATTACTGGTGCCAGGCATTTTGTGAAGACCCTGGGCGCAGTAGATAAGCCAATGGGCAGTGCAGAGAATTGGTAATGCATTGTGCCAGCTATGAATCTGAGGTATCTTCTGCAATTTTGTCTGATTGGGACATGCAGGTATGCCTCTTTGAAGTCCAAAGTAACAAGCCAAGCCTTCTTGCCCAACATGGGAAGAAGTTGCTGTAGTGTCAACATTATGAATTTCGGAACATCCAGGTAAGTATTTAGAGTAGATAGGTCCAGTACGGGTCTCCAGGTTTTGTCCTTTCTGGGGACCAAGAAAAGTCTTGAGTAAAATCCTTGTCCTTGTTCCTGTTGTGGCACTTTTTGAATAGCTCTCATGTCCATGAGGGCTGCAATTTTTTTTTTGTGCCTCTGCCCATTGATTTTGTGGCAGGTCAGCATTCATTTTGGCCTTGGTAGAGTGTGAAAGTGGAACCTGTAACCTTGAGACACAATATTCAGAACCCATTTGTCTTGGGTGATTATATGCCAATTTTGTGAAAAAAGTGCTAGTTTCCCCCCCTAAGGGAGCTGCCAAAAGGTTAAGTGCTTGGCATTTGAAGGGGAAGTCATTGTGACGTATCTTCTCCTCCTTTTGGGGTTGAAGCACCCCCACTGTCGTGGTCTGTAAGAGCCTTGGGGCTGAGATCTGCCTCTTGAGCATCTGTATCTGCCTCTTTGGGGTCTGTCTGACACTGGAAAGGACCAATTTTTAGAAGGCCAATTTCTGCTAAATCGAGGTGGCTGTACCTGTAAAAAATCCTTCACTGTTTGCATAGATTTTGCCTTATCCTCTTCTGCCTTAACACCAAACAAGATACCATGCTGTAAAGGAGCATCCAATAATTTTGCCTTAACATGATCAGGTAAACTTTGTTCTTTTAACCAAGCATGCCTTCAAATCTAACCAAGCCTTTGAATCACAGATCATGTAACTGCGGCTCTACAAGAAGCCTCTAATGAATCAAAACCACATTGCAGAGTATGTTTTCCCACTTGTTCAGCTGCATGCAATAAATCCTGCATTTCCTTATAGTCAGGACCTTCTGAGCTTGTAAGCATTTTCTGTTTTAACAGAGACATTAAATATTGTTGGTATTTAAGCATGTGGAACTGGCAATTTAAAGCCCTTACTGCTAAAGTTGCAGAAGTGTAAACATTCTTCCCCCATCTATCTAATGCTCTAGAATCCTTGTCAGAGAGAACTGGATTTTTAGCAGTGGAAGCCTTTACCCCTTTGGGACCCTGGGAAATAGTTTCTGGGTCAGCAGCAGGGTTTTTATAAAGAAATTTGTGAGAGTCAGGGACTCTGTAGTACCTATCTGGCTTGACTGGTGCTAGGGGCAAAGAATCAGGGGTTAAACTGGATTCAGAGAACACATCATCCACAATATCGAACACAGGCAGAATAGCAAGGGGCCTGTGCTGAGGCAATAAAAGAAAATCTTGGAGCCTTTTCTTGGATTCTGAATAATCCTGGCTTTCCCAATGGAAATGCTCCCTCATGGTATGTAAAGTTTCTCCAAAAGAGTAATCCTCAGGAGGAGAGGCTGAAGGGATTGATTCTTCAGCATCAGAGTCCTCATAGGGGGGTAAAGAGTATCCCTGGTCTGAAGAGGAATCCGAAGAAATGGAAACCTGGTCAGAGGAATCATAGTCTGTATCCTGCCTAGGCCTTTTATCAGGAGGGGGATGGGAACCACTGATCAGAGTAATTAGGTCTTTGGCCATTTTGAGCATCTGTTTTTTAGGCATGGAGGCCTGTCCAGGTGAATGCTGTACTTGTTTCTTTGTCTTTAATGGAGTTTTAGACTTGGTTGTTGTTTTGATGGAAAGCTGTGAAGGTCTGAAAACACCCTCAGAAGCCGATGCCTGCTCAGCGGCTCTGGACCCATATGAGGGGTTAATTTCCGTAGGCCCAATACCTTGAGTTTCCAGAGGCCTAGAAATCTCCATGTGGGAGTCGGAAGCGGCCTGTGGCTCTGAGGTAGCGGGTGTCAGGGGCTGCAAAAGCGCCTCACTGAGAACCGGCGACTGGCCTATTAGAGGCTTCATCGTCAGCTTTGGACCTCGGATGCCTGTCTTTATCTTTGCGTTTTTTGTGTATTCCGGTCGTCAGTTGTTCCGACGGCATGGTATAATTGAACCTTCGGCCAAAATAATGGCGAGCAAAATCAAACCGACATTTAATAGTGCACTTGTTAAATCTAGCACAAAACCGACAACTAGTGACGTCGTGGTCTGGGCCTAGGCATAGAATACAGTAAAAATGAAAATCCTTATGAGGTATTTGCTTCCCACAAGAAATGCAATTATTAACTTTTACTGACATCGGTCTGAGGCAAGAAAAAGTTTCCCCAATGGGGGTACTTAGCTTTATTGAAGACTTCAGTTCTGAAATTCGAATTCGAAAATCTCAGGAGTCGGCCGATCGGCACTTGCGAACTGCTTTTGCTTCGGGCACCGCGCGGCAAGAAAGAATGAAGAAAATGGCGTTGGCTGCATCTTATATACCCCCTGGCACACTGATGTCAGGGAAGAAGTGACAGCAACCGACGCCGGACCAAGACTTTGGAACTCTGGCCGACTGCAGGACCGCCTGACGGCAGGATAACCCAAGTGTAATGACTGCAGCAGTGAAACTCGAACATGTGAAAGTCTTGGCAGACATTACCCTCCTCATGGCATCAAAGGTACCGGACTCTCGACCCAAGGACCCCGCCTGTTCTGAAGAAGGCGGCTTCCCCGGTGCTGAAACCAAGGGCTCCGAACCCGAGAACGGAGCCGAGCTCATCTGCGCCGAGGCCACAAGACGCGTTAGTTCAACTCTCTCCCCCAGAACCGACGAGAGATCATCGGCTCAGAGACTCTTCGAATGGCACCTTAGAGATCATGGTCAACACAGCTGAAGTCACTGGGACAGGACTCGGCTCCGCAGGTTCCATGACCATCAGATCTTCCGCCTCCGGCTCCAAAGGCCTAGCAAGGTTGGAGGAGGAGTAGTCACAAGCAAAGGGACGGTAGTAGGAATCGAACCCAATTGGGACGAAACTGAAAGTAATTTGGCCAATGCCGGGTTCTCTAAAAGCCTCTGCACCACACGATCCACATCGACGTCTGAAAGGGTCCTAGAAAAACGGGTCGAAGGGACCAAAGAAGCCATAGATCTACAAATTGGGAGACTTCAACACCTCTGACACCGGCTCCAGTTTAGAGGGTTGGCTCCAAAACATTGGTTTGGTGCACGGCTCCGATGACTTTGGAATCGGCGACCGCACCTTATCAGAGGTGCTCGGAACCCTCCTGGGTTCCGAGGACACCCTTGAAGACTTTGACCCTTTCGAATACTTGGAGGTCTGGTCAATCTTATCCAAGGCTTCCTGAAATTCAGGTTTCAACAGTCCTCTGTCCATTAGCTTTCTCCTCCTTTCAAGCAATACTCTGCCACTAAAAGAGTGGCAGATAGAACAATCCTCCTTTAAGTGCAGAGGTCCTAGGCAATATACACAGGACACGATTGTCTGTAATGGACATTTTCTGCCAACAGTCACACCTCTTGAAACCTGACTTCTGTCTCTCTTTTTGGTCAGACATATTAAGCACACAATTATCAGATCTCTGATAATACGACACAAAAACGGTACTATAAGAAGTTCTAAATATAGCAAAAGCACACTATCCCAAGCTAAATAAAAGGGATACAGTTATCTAATTATTTATATAAAAAAACACACTATCTAAAACTAAGTATAAGTGATAGGGAAGTCAAGTTGACAGAGCCCTGTTCAGCTATATCAGGGAAGCACAGAAGTGCCTAAATGAAAAAGAGGGCAAGGCCCAAGAGCAAGAGCTCCAACAACACAAACACAACTAACCCACACAACAAGAGGGACACAGCCCTAAAAAAATAATATTCTATCAATTAGAATGTAAACTATATGAAAATATAGCAGTACAATTTGCTCAAAAGACAGAAAAAAGAACTATAGTGGCCTGAGCTCTCTGGAGAACTTGCGATCCGTTGCAGAGGCAAACTAGATCTGGGGTTAGTCAGAGAGCATCATGGGATAGGTACTGTGCCTCGAGCTACTCAGAGATCTTGAGCTTGGAAAGCGATTGGCTCCGTACCCATGTGTAAGAACAAACAGCAAGATTGAACAATTTCACATCATATTTTCCAGCAAATTCACAATTAGAAAATCATAACTATTTCTTAGCCATTCACAGCAAAGCAGAACTAGAGCACAAGCATGACAGCATATGCAAGGAAACCAGAAAACTTCATATGTACAATGTACTATACTTCTGGAAACCTTGTTCCCTTGCAGAAGCACAGGTAGTGTACTTAAAATGATGTGCGCTTTGAAATGGAAAGGCTTCTAAGTTTTCTTACCTTGCATACTCTGAGCCTTTGCATAGCTTCTTCCCTGGAGAAAGAGCTCTCACATCAAGGCCATTCTCTGACTTTCTTTTCATCTGCAAAAAAACAAAACAAGGGTCAGGGACTTTAAGACTGACACCATAATTTTAACTTTTGTATACTGTGGATGCTAATAGAGGCTTGGAAAAAAGAAGAAACGCAATCCTCCTCAACTAAGAGGAGACCTAAGTAGTACATTTCATGCCAGATACCAGATTCATTTAAGAGTAAATAAAAATAAGTGGTCAATGTGCCTAAACTCACACTGGTAAACTCAAAAGACAGGCACAGCAGATCAGCAAGAGATGTCTATTTTCACTCCACGAACAAACCTCACAGAACAGAAACAAAAACAATAACGCTGCTACAGTACTCAGCGCGTTTTCGTCGACATGCACTTCATCAGAAAAGCTAAACAGTGCTCAGTGTGCTAAATTTATAAGTCAGATGTTATTTGAATCTACCAATGGTGACTCCTAACTAATTAAAATGTTAATACATTCAATTAACATCCTTGTTGAAATTACAGATTTCTTAACAAAGTCAAAGAAATAATATCACCATCTAGTGGTGAAACAAAAACTTTACAGGCAGGAAAACAGTAAAAATGTATATAAATATTGTATGCTCTAAAAAACATTTTAATTAATACATAAAAAATGTACCTGTGTGACAAACGTTTGAAAAACATATAAAAATGTATGTATGAAAAATATTAAAATGTGTATAAAAATATATATATAAAATACATATATATATATATATATATATATATATATATATATATATATATATATAAGTACAACTGATATATGGGTGAGTGGTTATAACTTGGCTGATCTCAACTTTATTACAGGTTTTAGAGAGATCATTTAATTTAAACCTGGGTGACTGCTAGCCTCAAGCATTAATTGCCAAAATAACTCTCTGTATTCTAAAGAGGCCTCCCAAGGACCACCCCTGGGATCGGGGGGTAATACCTCTATGACGAAGAATAGGAATTTTGCAGATTTACATGTTAAAGCATGTTTAAACAAAGCGTTGTTAGTGTTTTCCTTCCTTACGTCATACAGGTGCTCATATACCCTTTGTCTCAGCCTTCTCTCGGTTTTCCCTATATAAAAGGAATCACATGCCTCACAGGTCACCATGTATACCAAACAAGTATTGCAATTTGCAAATCCTTTAGTGGCGATAATTTAGCCTCTACTTTTCAAATATATTTTCTCACCTTCATTGATGTTGACACAATAATGACAGCTTCCACATTTATGTGTACTCAACTTGTTGGAGAGATGTGTGACCTGATTTCCACCCTCAAGTATGTTGTTAATGTTACGTCCATTTTTTAAATACTACTTTTAAGGGTTCTTCAAAGTTCAGATTCAAATCTGAAAAACTGGAAAATCTATTCCATTCGTCATTAATAATATTTTTAACTATATTGGTTTTGCCGTTGAAAGTAATAGTCAAAGCTGAATTGTAGTGTTTTATATCTACTGGAGAATTGTTTTTAGTGCTGGTGTTGCCAAACTTTTTTTGCTGAATTCCCCAGGAGAGGCAAAAACCTTGTGGTCATTGCTGCTTTAACTTCTTGTATCAGTCTTTCTAACAAATCATCGGAGTAACCTCTTTCTTGAAACATGCTTGCAATACATTCACATTCTATCTGGAAATCTGTCTCATCTGAGGCCATCCTGCTAGCTCTCACTAGCTGACCCTTGACAATTGCCTTCTTTTGATAAGGGGGGTGAGAACTAGAAAAATGCAAGTAAGTGTTAGAAAAGGTCTCCTTCCTATAAATTTTAGATTTCAACCCCTGATTTGTTCTTTGTATGCTCATATCTAAAAAAACTAAGTTGGGAACTGTCTATTTTGTAAGTAAATTTTAGAAAATCAATGGTATGTGAGACATATTCGTACAACTCAAGAAACTGGTCAGCAGTGCCATTCCAAAAAAGACAAATGTCATCCAAAAAACGACCATAGTTCTTCCACAAAATTTTGAAATGGGAATTGAAAACAAATTTATTTTCCCAACTGAGTAATACAATGTTGGCATATAAGGGGGCACAATGTGCACCCATGGCTACACCCTTTAATTGTCTGTAATACTCACACTGAAAATATATAAAATTGTTTTTTAAAATTGAAGTCCATAAGAATCAAACAGGTATGAAACTTGTTAAAAGAAATGGAAATTTGACTCTCCAAAAATTGCTCAAACCATAAAAGACCTGTTTCATGGGGAATACAAGTAAATAGGTCCACCACATCCAAAGAAATAAAAAATGGGGTATTTGTTTTCTGTAGGGCATCAATGTGTTTCAAAAATCTCACGAGTCTTTTAAAATGTTCAAATCAAGGCAGAACAGACTAATAAGCTGAATTCAGCAAACCTTGAGTCCTGGAATTCTTCTCAAAACCTTTATTGAACATAAACCAGATCACAAACGGAAAAAGGATAAAATAGCTCCACAATCCAAAATACTAAGTGCTTTCACCCACTCGGATGGGGCATCATCAGAGTACAAAATGAATAATTTTATCATCCCTTATATACAACTTTTGGTAATTCAATTAGCAATTAATCAATCAATTAGCTGATGGTAAGAAAATCAAAAAAGCATCATGTTAAAGGTACAATGAACAATCAAATGTTACTGAGCAAGACTTGAATAAACTTGAAGTAGTAATGCAGTATAAAAAATATAGTTGTAACTTTGATGTTTAAAACAGTCTCATTGATTTAGTGTAAAAAGATCCATAGAATAAAAGATGTAAAGTAATAAATATTCTGACATTATAAATAAACATAAAAAGGTGGTGTGTTGATAAAATAGAATGCTTAAATAAAATATGTAAAAATGTCTCATAATAAAATACGTAGATAATTGTGTTTGTAATAAATATGTAAAAATTATGTATATATATATATCAATAAATATAATAATTAATTGTGTAAATGCTAGTAAGTATGCATTTACATAATAAAATAAGTTGTAACAATAAATAAATATAAATATAAAAAATAATATGAATATTAAAAATATATGTATGCGTTTCCTATAAAATTGTTAGTTTCTAAATATATAAATACTAGTAATTGTCATAAATAGCATAAATCAACATTGACACAACATCAAAAGATATTTTGATAAAAACAAAATTTATATAAACTGTGATCTTAGTTTTAATATGCTAGAAACAGCAATTTGTTCATTCAAACCTGGCTGTTTACAGGCATTAAAGCCTGAGTTGCCATAAACATTCTTTTGCTTCTAACAACGTTTTGTCATCTCCACCTTTATGTTTGTTGAAAGGTACCTTGTCAATGACAAAAAACAAAAATCTCTTATAATTGTTACATGTTCTGGTGTGATTAAATAAGGCATTAGTAGATATATGTCTTTTAATGTCACTTAGATGTTCCGTGACACGTGTTTTAAGTTTTCTTATAGTTTTTCCTATATAAAATGCATCACATGCAGTGCATGTTGCAACATACACAACCATACTGGTGTTGCAGTTACAATGACCAGGGCATTTCAGGGTTTTGCCATAATTAGATATTGAAATATAGGGACCATCAAAAATAAATCGACATACATGGCATGACCCACACTTACTCATCCTAGAATGCCTCAATTGTTCACTGTTATAGTTGGTCTCAAAAATATTTTTCAAATTTTTGCCTTTGCTGAATGTAATTTTGGGTACCTTTCCTAAAATGTCAGAAAGTTCAACATTTGTATCTATAATACTAGTCCAAAATTCATGAACATAATTCACTATCTCGTGTGCTTGATTATTGAAAGGAATAATAAATGCATCGTTCCTAGGGGTAGAAATATGTGAGGTAGTTCCTTCAAAAATTTCATAATTAATGATTGGTTTGTATTTAGTCAACCTCATGGATGTCACTTCTTTACTAATGTTTGATACTAAATCGTGAGGATAGCCTCTATCAAAGAACATATTCATAAGAAAATCCAACTCGTGTTTAAACACTTGGTTATTACTAACAAGTCTGGACAGTCTGACCATTTGGCCTTTGACCAAATTCTTTTTTTGATGTAAAGGATGACAGCTGTCAAAGTGTAAATACGAGTTGGAATATGTCTTCTTCCTAAATATGGTTGATTCAATTGTGTTGTTAGTAACTGTAAGTTTAATATCCAGGAATTCCACATAATTATCAAAAATGTGACTAGTAAATTTTAAAAAATTGGTGGATTGACCAAGAAATATAATGAAATCATTAAACTCCTCCTTAGATCCCCCCAAAAAAATTAAAATATCATCAAGATAACGCAAATACAGTAGAATCTTCTTCCAAAAATCACTTGTGAAAATATGTTCAGATTCCCATTCTGCCAGAACTAAATTTGCATAAATGGGGGCACATCTTGCCCCCATAGCAACACCTTTCTTTTGTATGTAATAATTGTTGTTGAAATATACAAAATTGTTTTCTAAAACTAATTCAAGCATACTGGTTAGTAAACGATTGTCAGAAGAATGAGATCTATTGTATTTGTTAAGACAATCCTCAAACATTTCCATCCCCTTGTCGTGAGGAATAACGGAAAAAAGATTGACAACATCAACTGTGGCCATAAAAAATTTTTGATTAAAATCAAAATTTTTTGAAAATTCTCTGACCAATTCTAAACAGTGCCAGGAATCTCTTAAAATGTGTGCTGTTTTGTTCAAAATGTGTTTGCATTTGAAATCTATATAGGCTGATAGTGCTTCAGTTTTAGAGCCTTTGGCAGACACAATAGGTCTAAATGGGGGATGGTGTATGTCTTTGTGAATTTTTGGGATCCCAAAAATTGAGGGTGTAATTGGGAATTCTACTGATAAATATTTGAAAGTGTTTTGATCAATACTAGCATCTATCAAATAATCGTAAGTCAGCCAATCAATTTTAGTGTATGCTTTATTGACTTCATATCTAGTAACTTTTTCATATGTATCATTGTCATCAAGTAAGTTAGTCATTCTTCCATAATAATCAGTGTTCAACATAATGACTACGCCACCCCCTTTATCTGGCTTCATAATCCTGTATTGATCTGAACTAGTGAGTTCCTTTAAACAAAATTGTTCTGCTGAGGTCAGGTTGTAATTCCTAACTATTTTATTACTTAAAATTCTTCTGAAACTATTTTCACAAAGTTTTTCAAAAATCTGAATCAAATAATGTTGAGGGGGGATAAAAGTGCTGTGACGTTTGGGGGTGAAAAAAGTATTGTCAATGTTAGTGTTTGTCTGATGAAAAAATATTTTTACATTCAACATTCTAGTATATAGTTTAAAATTAATCAACACACTACCAATATCCAAACAAAAAGAAGGTACGAAATTAAAACCTTTGCTAAACAGTTCTAAATAAGTCTTGCCAAAATTGCAGTTGGTATAATTATATAAACTAAAACCTGAAAAGGTAAAGATAGAGCAAGTACCTACATCATGATGGTTAATCAAATCATTTGTCAATTCTTGATTAGGTAACAATGAGTGAAAATCTACTGTCTGTGCCATGGATTCATTCTCTGTTCTCCTTTGTTGTAGTGATGGAATGGGGGGTGTTTGTAACTGCCCTGTCTTTCCCTTATTCTTTCTGATCTCCTTAGTACCGGTTGATCTAAAAAAACTGGTTGTGATTCATCGTTGTTACTGTTATTGGTGTGATTTCTATAAGTTTGAACGTAATCTGATGTTGGATGATGATTATCTTGACTATTGTGCCTATTATATTCCTTGTAATATTTCATGTTCTTGTATTCTTTGAAGTGCGTGTAAACTTTGTTGTTCCTGTAATCATATGTGTCCCTTTCTATTTTGTGATTTTTTATGTCAAGTCCCTTAGTCACATACCTATCCATATCTTTAAATATATTGTCAAGTCTAAATTTGTTGTGTTCAAATAAAAGGTCTGCTTTAATCTTTTTGTCAAGCTGACATAGCTTGTCATTTAACTTATTCAATTTCTCAGAGTTGTTACGTATAATTAATTTTAGCAGTTCAAAGCCTGTTCTGTCAAAAAGAGATAGAAGCTCATTAAACATAGCTGTACCTTCCTCAAAACCATGAGGTAACTTAAAAATACGCAAACCTTTGGGTACTTGTTTTAATTCAAGAGAGCGTTCTAAAAACGCATTGTCCATTTGAAGGGATTTAAAGGCTTATGGTTAAAGGTTTATGGCTAAAGGTTTATGGCAACTCAGGCTTAATGCCTGTAAACAGCCAGGTTTGAATGAACAAATTGCTATTTCTAGCATATTAAAACTAAGATCACAGTTTATATAAATTTTGTTTTTATCAAAATATCTTTTGATGTTGTGTCAATGTTGATTTATGCTATTTATGACAATTACTAGTATTTATATATTTAGAAACTAACAATTTTATAGGAAACACATACATATATTTTTAATATTCATATTATTTTTTATATTTATATTTATTTATTGTTACAACTTATTTTATTATGTAAATGCATACTTACTAGCATTTACACAATTAATTATTATATTTATTGATATATATATACATAATTTTTACATATTTATTACAAACACAATTATCTACGTATTTTATTATGAGACATTTTTACATATTTTATTTAAGCATTCTATTTTATCAACACACCGCCTTTTTATGTTTATTCATAATGTCAGAATATTTATTACTTTACATCTTTTATTCTATGGATCTTTTTACACTAAATCAATGAGACCGTTTTAAACATCAAAGTTACAACTATATTTTTTATACTGCATTACTACTTCAAGTTTATTCAAGTCTTGCTCAGTAACATTTGATTGTTCATTGTACCTTTAACATGATGCTTTTTTGATTTTCTTACCATCTGCTAATTGATTGATTAATTGCTAATTGAATTACCAAAAGTTGTATATAAGGGATGACAAAATTATTCATTTTGTACTCTGATGATGCCCCATCCGACTGGGTGAAAGCGCTTAGTATTTTGGATTGTGGAGCTCTTTTAAAATGTTGGAATGTTCCAATATAAATGGCTTCAAATGGAAGTCAATATATTCGGCTAGGGGGGGGGCTGTCAAAGAGCCCTCTGTTGTAACAATGGGTCTAAGAGGTGGGTCCAAATGGTTCTTGTGGACCTTGGGTATGAGTTTGGGCACATTGACCACTTATATTTATTTACTATTTTTTTGTTTGTGGTCATGGATCGTTCAGCAAGTTCCAGCAGTTATATTGTCAATGACTGTGATAACTCCAGGAAGTCCAATGAAGTGGGTGAACTTCGTAAACTGATTGGCCAGCTCTCTGAGTTGGTTGGCGTGTTAATGCCACTCATCCAATCACTAATACAACATTCTACACAGTCTCTTATTCCCTGCAACCAGGAAACAGCAGGATGTCCAGCTTTGAAGGAAGGGACGGTTACCGGCTTAAACAACGGATCCAATGTGAGACAACAGACTAGTCAAGACTTAAGGAACAGTTTTGGATGGGTTTCCCAATTTTTTTTCCTCTGGAAACGTAACAGCAACCACCAGTGGAGTTGCTAGGTCACAAGTTAAACAAACAGCTACTTTATAGCTGCTGCAGCTGCTACCAACAAAGGTACTGATATTCAACTGAAAGACCTGCTCGACTTTAAATTTGACTTTAAAGAGCCGATTAGGCTGCAGGCAAATAATAAACATGATTCTTATGTTGAAATGGTGTCTAAATGAACAGTTTACTTTTTAAATATAAATCAATGGAAATGGACAATATATATCTGAAACATTGTATTCAATCCAATATACTCCCTAAGGGGTTTCGAGTGTGTAATATCCCAATAATGTTAGGGAATGCTCACAGTTTCATAAAGATTTAATTACTGCATTTGATAGGTGCGGTTTAAATATTATGCGAGCTATTACTGTCAACAATGAAGTAGAAATGGAGATGTTATATGTTACAATTGATGAAATTAATCAGAAAATTGTGAATGACTTGTTATTTGGTATTGAAACTGAGAAAAACAAATACATGTTGAAGGATGTTGAGTTAAAATGTATGAATGTATTTGAAAGAAAAGCTAAGAAAATTGATAGAGACATGTTTGAATATGGTAATAACATACATTACCCTTCACCAAAAACAGGGGGGTAATAACAATAAATATTCCAACCACGAATCTGTGGCATACAACAAGGTTTTTGACAACCATGACATGTGCAATGACCAAGGTCCATTTCATAATGAAACTGACCCTTTAGAATACCCCTCCCCTCGAAGATCCGAAAGGTTGAAAAAGAAAGAATCCAAACTACAACAACCGGAATTTTTACCAAAATCAAATGAACAGGCAGTGGAAATAAAAACTGTAGAAGACATAATTATCAATGAATGTGTATACAGTTATAAAGGTTTTAAAATATTTAACTACACTAATCTCACTGTCACTAAAACACATTTCAATTTGTTTTCCAAAGGTTTTACCTACATTCCTAGGGTCAAAGCCAATATGGTTGATTTATTGGTGGATGTTAAAATGTTTGTGAGACAAAAGAACTTTGAGATACTTTTTAATGGTTTAGATAAAAGAGAGAGTACTCGTATTTTAAAGAAAAAGAGTACTTTTAACCCACCGTTACATCCACAGCTCAAAGATTTTGAAAATGTTTTAGAGAAGCATCTTAGAGATGAGCTTAAATTTAATAAAGTACCCCCCAATCTCACAAAGGATAAATTCAACATCCTTGATTCTTGTAGAACAGACAAGAATCTCAGAGTCATGAAGCCTGATAAAGGAGGAGGGGTGGTTCTGATGGACCAAATAGACTATGAAGTCAAAATGCTTAACATGTTGAATGATGAAAATACATACGAAAGAGTGTCCTTGAATGAGTTTAACATTGCAAAAAGGAAAGTTTCAATATGTCTTAACGACTTACTTCTTGAGGGGCTTATTGGTTTAGAAACTTACAACTACCTACATGTTGAGAAACCAAAAATTCCTTCTATTTTTGATATACCTAAGGTCCACAAGAACCATTTGGACCCACCTCTTAGACCCATTGTAACAGCAGAGGGCTCTTTGACAGCCCTCCTAGCCAAATATATTGACATCCATTTGAAGCCATTTATATTGGAACATTCCACCATTTTAAAAGACTCGTGGGATTTTTTTGAAACACACTGATGCCCTACAGAAAACAAATACCCCATTTTTTATTTCTTTGGATGTGGTGGACCTATTTACTTGTATTCCCCATGAAACAGGTCTTTTATGGTTTGAGCAATTTTTGGAGAGTCAAATTTCCATTTCTTTTAACAAGTTTCGTACCTGTTTGAATCTTATGGACTTAATTTTGAAAAACAATTTTATATATTTTCAGGGTGAGTATTACAGACAATTAAATTGTGCCCCCTTATATGCCAACATTATATTACTCAGTTGGGAAAATAAATTTGTTTTCAATTCCCATTTCAAAATTTTGTGGAATTACTATGGTCGTTTTTTGGACGACATTTGTCTTTTTTAAAATGGTACTGCTGACCAGTTTCTTGAGTTTTACGAATATGTCTCACATACCACTGATTTTCTAAAATTTACTTACACAACAGACAGTTCCCAACTTAGTTTTTTAGATGCGAGCATACAGAGAACAAATCAGGGGTTGAAATCTAAAATTTATAGGAAGGAGACCTTTTCTAACACCTACTTGCATTTTTCTAGTTTTCACCCCCCTTATCAAAAGAAGGCAATTGTCAAGGGTCAGCTAGTGAGAGCTAGCAGGATGACCTCAGATGAGACAGATTTCCAGACAGAATGTGAATTTATTGCAAGTATGTTTTGAGAAAGAGGTTACCCCGATGATTTGTTAGAAAGACTGATACAAGAAGTTAAAACAGCAATGACCACAAGGTTTTTGCCTATCCTGGGGAATTCAACAAAAATGTTTGGCAACACCAACACTAAAAACAATTCTCCAGTAGATATAAAACACTACAATTCAGCTTTGACTATTACTTTCAACGGCAAAACCAACATAGTTAAAAATATTATTAATGACGAGTGGAATAGGTTTGCCAGTTTTTCAGATTTGAATCTGAACGTTGAAGAACCCTTAAAAGTAGTATTTAAAAAAGGACGTAACATTAAGAACATACTTGAGGGTGGAAAACAGGTCACACATCTCTCAAACAAGATGGGTACATATAAATGTGGAAGCTGTCATTATTGTGTCAACATCAATGAAGGTGAGAAAATATATTTGAAAAGTAGAGGCAAAATTATCACCACTAAAGGATTTGCAAATTGCAATACTTGTGGTTTGGTATACATGGTGACCTGTGAGGCATGTGATTCCTTTTATACAGGGAAAACTAAGAGAAGGCTGAGACAAAGGGTGTATGAGCACCTATATGACGTAAGGAAGGAAAACACTAACAACGCTTTGTTTAAACATACTTTAACATGTAAATCTGCAAAATTCCTATTCTTCGTCATAGAGGTATTACCCCCCCCCCGATCCCAGGGGTGGTCCTTGGGAGGCCTCTTTAGAATACAGAGAGTTATTTTGGCAATTAATGCTTGAGGCTAGCAGTCACCCAGGTTTAAATGAAACGATCTCTCTAAAACCTGTATTAAAGTTGAGATCAGCCAAGTTATAACCACCCACCCATATATCAGTTGTACTTCTATATATATATTTTTTATATATATTTTTATACACATTTTAATATTTTTCATACATACATTTTTATATGTTTTTCAAATATTTTGCACACAGGTACATTCTGTATGTATTAATTAAAATGTTTTTTAGAGCACACAATATTTATATACATTTTTACTATGTATTCTTGCCTGTAAAGTTTTTGTTTCACCACTAGATGGTGATATTGTTTCTTTGACTTTGTTACGAAATCTGTCATTTCAACAACAAGGATGTTAATTGAATGTATTAACATTTTAATTAGTTAGGAGACACCACTGGTAGATTCAAATAACATCTGACTTACAAATTTAGTACATTGAGCACTGTTTAGCTTTTTTGATGAAGTGCATGTCGACGCAAACGCTCTGAGAACTGTAGCAGCGTTATTGTTTTTGTTTTTGTTCTGTGAGGTTTGTTCGTGGAGTGAAAATAAACATCTCTTGCTGATCTGCTGTGCCTGTCTTTTGAATTCATTTAAGAGTATTTGCAAACATACAATGTTAATAAAATTAATCAGTAAGAAATGCTACAACATCACAGAGTCAACCACAAAGGACTAGAGTATCCTGAATATGGTTCAGCTTCAGTAATGGACCAACCTTGACATTTGACTACTGGATAAAAAAAGTTGTTGTTGAGTCTTTCGGCTTTTCCCGGTTAGGGGTCGCCACAGCAGAACTCCGTTCCGCTAATGACTGGCAGTAGATTTTTACGTGCCGAGTTGCCGGCCCTGACACACAACCTTCAACGAAGGTACGCCCATTCACGCATGTCTCCACAAAGAAGATGCTCTAGCTGAGAATCGAACAGAACAATGTCTTACTGTGAGGTGAAGACGCTACCGCAGCACCACCACCGCATTGGATAAAAAAGGTGCTAATCAATAAATCCACCGTGTCTCTCTCACTTGCCCAAAAATATTAAAAAGTGTAACTTGTAAATTTGCAGCCTCTTTCTCTCTCTCTCACTTGTCTAATTGTATTAGTATGAAGAAAACTATACATATTATATCTATAAGGCCTGACTAACAAATGAAATGCTGGACTTCAATTTGCAACACTGGCAGCTAAAGTTTGACTAATAACCCAAGCACCAGAGATCCAACAATGGGGACAGAATGGAACACTGGAACATCAGATCACCCATCACAGATAACTCTGTGGGACTAGCACCAGAGTTCATGCAAAAGCATACTACAGACCTCTTAAATGTGATGCCACTGCAGGACAGATATTTCACATAAAATATTGCTGCTTTGAGATAACACAGACCTTTATCCAGAAGCCAAACATCACAGTTAGTCCATTACAGAAATTAAGCCATGTTAACACATTCACTACAGAGGAGCTCTAGAGGTGTGTACCCTTAACCCCTGTTCATTTAATCCTGAACTTTTTGACAAAATCAAGTTATTATGGTCTCATATTTCAAACAAATGTTCATATCTCTGGAGCCATAATGGTTACTAAAGAAATGTAAACTTGTTCAGCACAAAATGAAAGTTAATATACTTACCATAACGATAGATCCATGTTGTCCTATTTTTGTCTGGTTCAACTGATGGTACTCAGATGCAACTCAGATCTGGCCTCAACACCTCCAAACGTGTAGCTTCAGAGCTCTGACTCCTCCCCTACACATAATCCCTCTGTTCCTCCCTCTGAATACCTCAGATCATGTTTGCTACCTAAAATGTTATAGTTACATGAACCGAACCAATTATAAAAAACAATTAGATATAAATGTATAATGGTGTGCACAACAATCAACAGTGGTTGAGATTGCAAGACTCCTTAGGGTACCAGCCCACTCTTCGAGATAAAAAAGGTAACAAATTTGGAAGGAGGAAGGATGTTGAATGAAACGATCATCTGATTCAACTGATGGGACAGATTCCCTCACTAGTGGCTCCCCTGGTAGCCTCAAGGAAGAACATTCCTGAGCAAAGCACAGCCAAACGAAAAGTGAGATATATATAGTATACATCCAATTTATAATGAGAAACTGTGAACTGTTCATCATGTAGCAGCTGCATAGATGTCATCAAATGGCAAATTTCGTTGAAAAACTGTGGAAGTTGTTACTGACTTAGTGGAATGAGCTGCTGGTCGTTTGGATAGTGGTTTGTTTGTTTGTGTCTTTCGGCTTTTCCCGGTTAGGGGTCGCCACAGCGGAACTCCGTTCCGCTAATGATTGGCAGTAGAGTTTTACGTACTGGCTTGCCGGGCCTAACGCACAACCTTCAACGAAGGAACGCCCATTCATGAAGTTGCTACACAGAAGACGCTCTGAGAATCGAACGGGCAACGTCTAACTGTGAGGCGACAACGCTACCGCAGTAGTTTATCATAAACAAACAAAATGCAGTCTGATAACTATCTAGAAAGGGTGACCTTAGAAACACCACACCTTAACTTAACTTTGGAGAAATACACAAACAACTGATCTGACTTTCTGAAGTCTTTTGTTCTATTGACTGTGAATATTAAGCAAACACAATGTACATTCTCCTTTGTTTGAGTACTTTGGGAAGAAGAGTTGTAGGTTTATAGCCTGGTTGATGTTAGAATCCGATGTCACCCTGGGGATAAAAAAGGGATTTGGTCTCAGGACAACTCTGTCCTTATGAAAGATCAAATATGGCTGTTTGCAACAAAGTCCCTGTAATTCTGAAATCTTGGCTGAAGTGACTGCCACCAAGAAAATTGTTTTCCATGCTAAACATTTGAAACTACTGAAGATGCTGGCTTAAAAGGAGGTTGCGTAAGGGCTGGTAGCATTATTGTGGACTGGATCCCTTATAGGAGGGTCTAAGACGACAAGCTCCTGTGAGAAAGGCTTTATAAACCCTCAATAAGGCTATCATAATTTGATTATGACCACTATGAAAATTTGAAATAAATGCTAACAGTACTTTTATAGTGGAGAAATTGGAACCCTTGTGAAACAATTCTGATAAGAAATCTAATATGGAAGGGATAGGTGCAGAAAAAGGATCTAAACATTTTTCTACTGCCAACAAAGAATCATTTCCATTTACTTTGCTGGAATTTTCTTGTGCTAGATTTTTGAAAAGCTGTAAGAATATGAACTACTTTGTCTGAGAACCTGGCAGCTCTGCCCACTGTTTAAACTGGAGTATCCAAACAGTTACATTTAAGTGTTGAGGTCCAGGAAAGAATACCCAGATGGGTGTGACAGGAGATCTGGACTGTGATCCAGTGTTTGGGGAGAACACAATAGGTGAGACCATATAAACAAGAACCAGGTCCGTCAGGGTCATTAAAGAGCAATGAGGATCACTTTTGCCTTGCACCATCTGGCTTACCGGATGGACAATGTGATTACAGAAAATGAAGGAAAGGTGTGTAGGCGACCCGGGGACCAACTGTGGACCAGAGAGTCCTTCAGTGACTGACCTTCTGGGGGGAAGAGGGCAAAGTAACTGCATCACTTGTTTAGATGGGCTGCAAACTGGTTGAGGCAAGGTTAGCCCCAGCGGCAGAAAATTTCATTTGTCACAGTTTGATTGAGAGACCATTCGTGAGGTAGCAGAATATGTCTGCTCAGCTTGTCCGCTAGTACACTAGAAGTCACCCAGAATGTGCACTGATATAAGAAAGTGTCCATTGCCACAACCTCATGGCTTCCTGACATGGAGGATAAGATCTGGTTTCTCCTTGTTTATGTACCACACTACTCACATGTTGTCTGTCTGTATGGAAATTACACCCTCTTGGCAGAGACACCTGAAATGTCTGCAACACTAATAGGACTGCTCTCATCTTCAGAGCACTGATGTGAAGACTGGCCTCCAAAGGTGACCAGGTACCATAAACAATCTTCCCTTTGTAATGTCCCCACAACCTAAAAGGGAAGTGTCTTTGGTGACCACTGCAATGAAGGAAGGGGGACAAAATGGACACTCTTCAAATAGAACTGGAGACAATAACCACTAACTGATGTGGGTTCAGCAAATTGAGGTAGGTTGACTGGCACAGGCAGTGGATGACATATTTCAGACCACTGAATTGATAGGATCCACTGTAGAAATGGGACAGAGGAATCAGGGTGATTATAGAAACCAAGAGGCGAATCAGGGTGATTATAGAAACCAAGAGGCCCAGTAACATTAGAATCAGTCTTGCTGTTGGAGAAGGGTGGGACAAAACTTGACTCACTACTGTTCAAAGTGAAAGAATCCTGGAGTGTGGGAGGAGAGCTATCTGGTTCAAGGTGTCTAGATGGGATCTGATGAATTCTAAAGACTTCTGTGGGGGTCAAATTTCTCTTGTAAACTGACTGTGATTCCTAAGGAGTGAAGCAAATGGAGAAAAATGTTCCTCCTTTGAATGAGTAGATTCTTGGTCAGAGCAGTTAGGAGCCAGTCATCCAAGTACGGGAACACCTTAACAGAAAGGCTCATCCAGACTCTGCTACACTTTGCTGTGAAGAAAGGTTAGTTTGCTGTTATTTTTTGTATTTCTGTATTGCCTTTCTATATTTTGAATACTGTAGTTTGTTTTCTTTACCTTGTGCTTTGCTTGCATTCTGTTTAACAGCATATTAAAACTTCAAAAGAGACCACAGCTCTCTCTGTTCTGAGTCAGGCAGAATTTTTCCCCTCCCTCCCTCCCACCCATTTAAGTTGTCTTGTTAAATACCACTGTCTTTCTAGTTGCCCGCCTCTTATGTTAATCTGACCATATATCTCATTTCTCTGTACTTTCACTGGCTTATGTGAGTAATCACAAAACCATCACTTTTGAAATCCCACCCCTTCAATTATTTAAATTTATTGGCCATCCTACATAGTACCAAAATACAAAAGTAACCACCCCTTTCAGTCCATCTTGCTGTTTTAAAAATAGTAACTCTCCACTAAACCTTAACTTTTTAAACAGGTAAAACTCAAGTTACCTACTTTCATATCTAACTTCTCTAGTGCACACTGCAGAGTGCATTCTTTTCAATCTTACCTTTAAGCATCCCTGTTACTAGCACTTTCTCTAATACCTAAAAAGATCATCTCTACTTGACTCCAAGTAGACTTTTCTCTATCTGTTAAACCTAGCACTTGCTCCTACAGTACTTATTACCTTGATACGGCACTCTTATAGATAGCACCCCAAAAAGGCAAACCCCCATTTCTCGGTCACTCACGTCCCGCGGAATCTCTTTTAAAGTTTTTTGTCTAGTCCTTCTAGCATGTCAAGGGATCAGTTGCTAGTGTCCTCTCCTGCTCAGCTGGTGAACCTGGGAATATTGAGGCAATGTTACAATTGCCTCATGTACACAGACAACCCTCTCCTCCTCCCACAAAACACAAATACATGCGAGAGATGCAACTATACGGCCAAACTGGAGGCTGAGCTCTCTCAACATAGGACTGGCAAGACCAGTCAGGAGGAGAAGGTTACCACACACACTATAGACCCAGTCTCACATAGTACCATCACAACCTCAAATCATACACATAAACACACAAAGACATACTCAAGGCTCTGATCAAAAATCTACCAAAACAGCAGAGGCCACCAAAGCAGACACCCAAACAACCACCACCTCAGAACACAACACCTGCAACACATAGACCTCACAGTCAGAGTGTCAAACAGTCACAGCCCTTAAGGCCAAACACAATGCCAGACACACTAGTCATTGGTGACTCCATAGTCAGACACACTGACGTCCCGCTCACCAGACTGAGTAAGGAGAAGGTCACAGTAAGCTGCCTGTCGGGCGCTAGAATCCGCCACATAACGCAAGCACTCAGGTCTCTCAACAGCAGGTACAAATATGACTCAGTCATTGTCCACGCTGGTGTAAACGACCTGAGACGTACCTCCTTGGACTACATGAAAAGAGACATTGAGGAGCTCTCTGATTATGTAGCCCAGGCAGGTATGACCCTGACCTTGAGCAGTATCCTACCTTCACCAAGAATGATGCCACAATACAGAGATAAGATGATCAGCTTTAACAATTGGCTTAAACTCTGGTGTCATTCAAAGGGGATCCAATGTCTGTCTGCCTGGGATGACATGCTGGACAAGCCACGCTGCTTCAGCAAGGGACGGCTTGCACCTGTCACCCTGGGATTCGGATATTGGCAAAGGCTCTTGCCACCCCATAGTGCCTTTTTAGGCAAGGCTCAAATTCTAAACCTACCACCCTAGAACACAAACTAAGGGTAATGCTGCTCAATGCCAGAAGTCTAAATCTCAAAATGCACGCACTCGAGGCGCTTCTCAGTATGGAGAACATCGATGTCTGTGCAGTGACAGAAACCTGGTTCAAGGCTCCTGAGAGCACCCCAGCACTATCAGGTTTTACCTCTTATCATGCGTTCCGCCCCAAAATCCGGACAATACCAAGAAAGGAGGGGTATCCATATTCATCAAAGACACCCACACCTCAAGACTGGTGGCAACGCACGATGCATCGGAGACCATCCAGGTGCAATTAACCATAGGCAAGACTGCTCTGCAAATTGTAGCATGTTACAGGCCACCCTCACAAACTCAGGAACCTCACATGGCCTTCCTGAAAACACTAGAGGGGATAAATGTACCACCAAACACCATCATACTAGGTGACTTCAATTACCCTAATATAGACTGGGAACACTACTCAAGCCCAAACACCCTAGCCCAAAAGTTCCTGGAATTCATAAACTCAAATGCCATGGAACAACTAGTCACCATCCCCACAAGAGGAGAAAACATACTTGATCTCATCATCACGAACATGGGAGCACAATGTTCAGCACCGGAAGTATACCCCTCACTGGTGAGATCAGATCACAAACTAATCTCGCTGGAGGTCCTCATCCCACCCCCACCTGAAATACAAAAGACCACAGTAAAGAACTTCTCGAAAGCCGACTTCACACTTCTAAAGACTAGTGTGGTCTCCTTTAAGGCCCCCGAGCCGACGGAAAACAGTACTCAAGCCGCTGAATCACTTACAAATGCCTTCTACCAGCACCTGCAGGACTGCATGGATAAGGCAATCCCAAGCAAAACAAAGACTCTTTGTACCAAAGGCAAGCGTCCACTCTGGTGGACCCCAGCCATAAACAAACTCTACAACAAAAGGAGGAAGCTACTACAAGATAGAGCAAAATCCTTAAAAGGTAAGACACCCTTGATCACTATAAGTAAAAACTAAGAGCTCTCATAAAATCATCCAAAGCAAATTTTGAGAGAAAAATAGCTAAAGACTCAAAAGACAATCATAAGGCCTTCTTTAGCTATGTTAGAAACCTGGGAGGAAACTCCCAGATATGCTCAGAACTAGTTCAAAATGATGTGAAGATTACTGATCCTACAGACATTGCCAACATACTGGCTGACAGGTTCAGTGCAAACTTCTCCCCCCCCAAAAGGAGAGATATCTATACCAAGCGATTGCAGCCCCCCAAACATCTCCAACGCCCAAGTGAGAACTGCTCTCTCCAAAGCAAAAACACAGCATCCATGGGACCTGATGGTGTCCCCGGCTGTGTGCTCCACGAACTCAACGAGGAATTAAACCCACAGCTAGGACAGCTGTTTAATCATAGTCTTACCTCTGGATACGTACCCAGGGAGTGGCGCACTGCAACTGTGGTCCCACTTCACAAAGGCGGTGCCTCCACCGACCCTGGAAATTACCGCCCATTACCTTGACAAGCCTTATCTGCAAAGCCATGGAGAGGATCATAATGGACCTCATAAATAAAGACATAGGAATTTGCAGACTTTGGATCCATCCCAGAGTGGCTTTGTCAAAGGGAGAACAAGCCTTCTAAAGTTGGTTGACATTTAGGAAACAGTCACCAAAGGGATTGAAGAGGGAAAGGCAGTGCATACAGCCTACCCGATCTGGCGAAGGCCTTTGATACAATACCCCACTCGGGTATCATTGAAAAACTCATCAGCTTAAATGTTAACCCATACATCACAAGATGGGTTGCAAACTGGCTGAGTGACAGAACCCACAGGGTCAGAGTTGCTGGCGCCATGTCAGACTCAAAGCCTGTCACAAGTGGTGTACCACAGGGCTCAGTCCTGGGCCCACTCTTGTTTGGCATCTACTTTTCCAAGTACAAGCAAACACAGGAGGGTTATGGCTGACAAAGTTTGCAGATGACTGCAAACTGGGCCATAGTAGAAAACACATCTGACACAGATATCCTTCAGAAGGGTCTCACAGAAACGGATAACTGGTGCCAGAGCCATGGCCTAAAGTTAAATGCCAAAAATGCATAGTCATACCCTTCGGGAAAAACAAGGTTACCCCTAGCTACCAAATAGGTGGCAATCCACTGAGTACAGAAGAAGTTATCAGGGACCTGGGGACCCAGGTTGATAGTAGTCTGTCATTCGACACCCATGTAGCTAAAGTAGTTAGGAAGACCTTCTACATTGCCCACCTTATCATGAAGGGATTCTCATCTAGATCAAGGGAGGTCATAGTCTCCCTATACTCATCACTCATCAGACCAATGATTGAGTACAATGCCCCATTCGAATGTATCTGACCCGACACTTGCAGCAGCTGGAGAGGCCACAAAAGTTCCTCACCAAAAGGATAAAGGGTCTCAAACATCTGTCCTATGCTGCCCGACTGAAAGAACTCCAGCTCTATTCAGTCGCCACCTTGCTCAGAGGTGACCTTTGCCTAACATACAAGGCCATGTCAAACCCAGATTTGATGAATATGCTTCACCGCAAAAATCTAGATCCGTCAGAGCCACAAGGGCGGGAGACTTAAACCTCGACACAGCTATTAATAGGACGTGCTGGAGGGATAGATTCATCACCCAAAGACTCCCTATGCTGTGGAATAAAATCCCGGTATATGTGAGGCAGAGCACCTCGCTGGCCTTGTTCAAGAGAAATCTTGACCAATGGATGGGAGATCGCAGATATACCCCAGGGATTACCTCAGTGTCACTGCTCAACAGAGGCACAGCAAAATAATGGGTATAGTTCCCCATACTAAAGGGGTGGCGTAAGCCACAAAACTATGGGCTAGGCTTGTAAATGCCCTCGGGCAGATAGCCTAGTATGAACCTATGAACCTATGAACCTATGAACCTGGGACCCCTGCAGCCTGAAATAGGTTGTGACTACTGCCATGCATTTGGTGAGCATCTGGGGGGGGGGGGGGGGTTAATGGATAATGACTGCCTCTCGACCTGAAATTGAGAAATTTCTTTGAACACTTATTTATCTTCATATGATAACAGGCATCCTGGAGATCTACTGAGCACATCCGGTCGTCCTTTCTGATAAAAGGGATAATGTACTGAACTATGACCATCTGGAATTGTGACTGTTTCACACATTGGTTTAAGTGACTGAGGTCCAGAATTGGTCTCAAGTCCCCTGTCTTCTTCGGAACTAAAATGAATCTGCAGTAGACACTGGATCCTAGTTGGTTTGGTTGGACCTGTTGGATGTTTTTGGCTGACTTCTGCAGTGGCAAATTCCAAATGATGGGGTGACAGTTGGGTAAGCCTTTTCCTTGGCTGGGATGGGTGAAGAAAAAGGAATCCTCTGATAATTATTCTCAGCACCCACAGGGTATGTGGATCCTGTGGGGGGGGGGTGTCATTTTATGCCCAATCTTACATTTCTTGAAACTTTTTTTTGGACACTGTGACAACAATACTATATAATACTAACAAGAAAGACAACAACATGAATTTCAACCATAGAAAAAACACATTTACACCCAACAATCCCTTGTAACTAACACTTATGGTCAAAACAGTGAAAAAACTATACATATAACCTGAACAGGCTGAAGGCTCAACTTGGGGTAATTGACTGTAATGCCTAAGTAGTTGCATAGTTGGAGTAAGGTTTCCCTGTCTGTGCTCAATGATACTCTTGTGGGGGCAGTGAGGCGTCAATCACCCAGATACAGATAAAGGAATCCCTGCAGCCAGAGCCAGGCTGCAACCACTGCTATGCACTTAGTAAACACCCAGTGGGCTGTGGTGAGACCAAACGGCAGGGGCCCTGAACTGGTAATGATCGGACCAAAGCCGGAAGTGCAGGAATCCCCTGGAGCACCTGTCTATCTTGATATGATGGTAGGCATCCTTGGGATCAGTCGAACATATACAATCGTCCTTCCTCAAAAGATGCAAGATGGACTGCACCACGACCATCCAGAACTTTTTTCATGAACTAATTAAGTCTGCATAAATCCATAATTGGCCTGAGGTCCTTGCTATTTCTTGGTACTAAAAAGAATCTGGAATAGACCCCGTATCTTTGCTGGTTTAGTGGTACCTCTTGAATGACTCAGTTTGCAAGCAGTTTGTGAATCTCTACACCAGCATGCAATCTCTAATGGGGTGGAATGTCCGAGAGATGCTTTTGGCAAGGGTTTGGAAACTCTTAAAAGAGAATATAGTAACCTCTGAATATGACAACACCCATGCGTCTGAGGTGATGTCCTCCCAAGCTTTTGGGTGAAGAGCCAAATGACCCCAGAATGCCTCCAGAGTAGGACAGCTGGACAACCCCTCATGGTTGCTGAAAGGGCCTGCTGGAGAAAACCCCACAAAAACTCTGATTCTGCAGACAGCCCCTGCCCCGCCGGCAGCATCCATTATAAGCCCCTCCCCCCCATCTTCAGGAAGAACCATCTGAAGGAGCATCCAGAGTGGACTGCTGTGACTTTCTGAACAAGAGGAGCTCACCCCTTTCTGATTCCTTGTAAAGGTCCATTGGCAAAGCGCACTCCAACTGTGGACAGCATCTTCCCATCTTGCTCATTCCTCATTAGAATATCTTTAAATTTCATCTCAAACAAGGAAGAGCCATTAAAGGAGCACTGACAAAGGATGCCTTGAAGCAATTCGTAAAGTTGCATGAAAGCATCAAAGCATGATGTTGATGGCAATGCTACAGCCAGCCACTCAGGATGCACCATCAGCCGCATTTGGAATGCATAATGAAAATGTTGGCAATGGAAAGCAGGGTGGACAACTGAGTCTCCAGCTTCATCAGAGTCTCTGGAGACTGCTGTGTTTTGACATTCTTTGACACGTCAGACACCAAGTCACATATTTTGTCAAGGGGGATAGGTAATTAAGAACTCACAGTACAAAAGTGGCTAAGGCACAGGAGCACTTCCCTAAAGGATCCAAAGCCTCAGACTTCCTGTTTTAGGGGTAGACCAAGGAGCACTCCTCAGAAATCTTCTTGGTGGCAGCCGCCACTACAATAGCATAGATGGTCAGACCCTTACTCTAATGCAGCCAATCCTTCTATACTATTGTGGTGGTGGCTGACACCAAGAAGGAGATTTTTATCCTTCTTCTTGGGGACAGCCTCCATCATGTCAGGGTCCGTTCATGCCCTACAGGCACTAGGTCTATAACAGCATCTGGAAGGGGAACTACCTAAGGCGTGGATGGGCCTACACCAAAGGCCTCCACAAATACTAACTCTTCTAGACAGGGGACTTCTGTGGCCAAGCCTCAGTGTTTTTGAAGCAGCTCCAATAAATCACCAAAAGAGGCATCATCCCACAGAGACCTTCCTCAAGGTTGCAATTCTCCATGAGAGTCTCCTCTGGGGAGTCAAGGTGTTACACTTCCACTTACCTAAAACTTCCCGCTCCAGCAAAGCTGAATGGAAGGAGAAGAGGCTGGAATACCTGCCACAGGGGCAGGATGGAGACCCACCAATGCAGGCTATCCAGGAACAGACTGATGACTGGTTACAGGCCCAGATGAGAAAGGGGAAGGGGTACCAACTGGAGAAACTAGACCCTTCTCCTGAAAAGGGAACATCCTCTCTACAACATTGAAGGCCAAGGTGGAAGCTGACATCTCAGGACCGAGGGTCCCAGCACATGAAGGTGCCAGAGACAGCCCCAACCCCAAGGAAGCCATGCCTAACCCTAACATTGAGATCAGAGCCGAGATGCCTAAAGCCAAAGCCCTGAGTGGAGGAGATGATTCTAAAGCAGGGATCACTGACACACACCCAGAAACTGCAGTTTCGACATTACACCTCCGATGTCCCAATAGCTCTGAAGGAGATGGAGTTAACGTGACCAAGGAATAAGTTGGAGCTGAAGAAAGCCATGCCGCTGGATCTGACCCAGAGGATGGGAATACAGTCAGGTCCTGAAGCCCTTGAATATGAAGAGACCAAGGGAGGAAGCCAAAAAGATCGAGCTGAAGGTTTTGGTACCAGACCCAAAGGGATAAGGCCTAATTGCATCTATGTCTGAAAAAAGGACCTCTTCAGCTGCTCCAAATCAGAAGTCTTAATGCTGCCCATTGAACTCAAAGACCAGGTGGATGAGAACATCAATAGGGGCTTGGATGGCTGTTTGGAGGGGGACAACCACATATGCTAGACCCAAGCCAAGAGGCTCAGAATTGAGGCATCGAAGGGGGCTATTGTGACAGTTCAGGTGAAGAGGAAGGTGTCCTACAGGAAGGGGCCCCTTTAAGCCCTGCTGGTTTTCAGCACTGGTTGAAGATCAGCCAAAGGGTTGGAGCCAATGTTGGTGCTGGGGCAGCTGGGAGACCTGAAAGTTGTGGGATCTTCAGGTCTGGTGAGCCAGAGGAGGAAGAAATGGGGGCAGAAGAAGACAAGGATCTCTTCTGATCCCCTTTAGAAGACATGGAGTCCTGCAGGCAGTGCTTCTTGGACCAGGCCTTTGGAACTGAGGGAGAAGCCACAAAAGAAGCAAAAGATGAACCAGAAGGGAGAAGACTCTTGAGGACCAACTTGACCATACATTCAATGATGGCCCTAGACCTGAACCCCTCACAGATAGTGCACCCAGAGTCCAGGTGCAATGCTCCTAGACAGCAAACACATTTAAGATGCAAGTCCTGAAAAGGCAACTTGTGCCCACAAGCCAAACACTTCTTAAAGCCCTTATCCATAACTAGATGAAAAAAATAGATAAAACAAACAAACAAAAAAAAAAAAAGCTACTGAGCAAAATTCCTATCCCAACAACAAAAGCAATAGGAAAAGACTTAACACACACCTAGCTAAGACCAAGACTAAGGGAAAGCCAAGCCCACCAGAAGATGGTAAGTCCTAATGGATGACAAAGACAGTTAACCAAACAGTCAACAAACCTGCTTAACTATCTACTTAATACACAAACAATAAACTAAGAGTATAACCAGGGTAAGGGAATTAGAATTATCACACCAAAAAACATTACATTAGGTTACCTACAAAGGATACACCAAGCAGAGCCAAGACTAAGCTGCTGACCAGAATGGCTGCAAACTAGGTCTGAGGATTAGGGTGAGGAATGGGGAATTGTAGCTAAAGGAGCTGGAGCCTAGCAAGTTCTAAGTCTGATGGAATTGTTTGGTGTCAGATCGGAAGACCCACAGGTTGAAGCCAGACAGGGCAGACAATGTCAGATCATATATTAAATATAGAATTATGATCGGGTCTCTAATCATAACAAACTTATTGCATTTAAAAAAATAGATGTCAAGAAATTCACTTTTAGAATGAAGCCTGAGAGATAAATCTTGACTTCTACTTCAAGAGCACAAAGTTTGATATGCCTTTAAAAACCTGATCATAATTCATTATGGCACAGATCTTTAGCTGTCCTGTTGAGCTACCTGTTACACACAGAATAAGTATGAGAATACAAAGGTCTTACAGTACTGAATGCTGTAACACAGTTGGTGCTGCACAGATATGCTGTGACGTATTTCTGAAGAGTGCTTAAGAGGTAGCCATTACTGTTGTACAATATACTTTAGGTTTAGCAGGCACATTTTTGCTGGAAATCCACCTAGACAGTATCAATTTAGATGTTTCTGGCCAGAACAGAAACTGCATAGGAAACAAACAACTGGTTGTCTTTTCTAACAGGCTATGTTTTGTCCAAACAGAAGAGTAATTACCTATAAATACTACTCTCTGCTACAGTAGTGTAAGTAAATAATGGGCAGATTGACTGTTTCAATTTAACTTCATGGCTTCCTTTGGCATGAAGGCCCCTGAGACAGTGGAAACCACAACCCAAGCTGCGGAAGCCCTTACAAATGCCTTCTATGAACACCTCCAGGACTGCATGGATCAGGCAATCCCAAATAAAACCAAGACTCTTTCCACAAAGGGCAAACGTCCAGTCTGGTGGACCCCAGCCATTAACAAACTTTACAATACGAGGAGAAAGCTATTACATGATAGAACAAAATCCATAAAAGGGAAGTCACCCCTGATCATTATTAGTAAAAAAATACGAGCACTCATAAAATCAACTAAGGCCAATTTTGAGAGAAAAATTGCCATGGATTCAAAGGACAATCATAAGGCCTTTTTCAGCTATGTTAGGAACCTGGGTGGAAACTCCCAGATATGCTCAGAATTAGTCCAAAATGATACAAAAATCACTGAACCCACAGACATTGCCAACATACTGGCAGACAGGTTCAGTGCAAACTTCACCCCTCTCCCCTAAAGGAGAGATAACTATCCCAGCAGTGTAGCCTCCCAGACATCTCAAATGCGCAGGTGAAAGCTGCTCTCTCTAAAGCTAAAAACACAGCATCAATGGGACCGGATGGTGTCCCCGGCTGTGTGCTACACGAGCTAAATGAGGAATTAAACCCGCACATAAGGCAGCTGTTTAATCTCAGCCTTACCACAGGATACGTGCCCAAGGAGTGGCGTACGACAACTGTGGTCCCACTCCACAAAGGTGGTGCCTCTACAGACCCTGGTAATTACCGCCCCATAAGCTTAACAAGTCTAGTCTGCAAAGCTATGGAGAGGATCATAATGGAGCTCATAAACAAAGATATAGGGGACTTGCAGACATTGGACCCGACCCAGTTTGGCCGTCAAGGGAAGATCATGCCTTTTGAACTTGGTCGACTTCTTGAAACAGTCACCAAGGCCATTGATGAGGGAAAGGCAGTCCATACAGCCTACCTTGACCTTGCAAAGGCTTTCGACACAATACCCCACTCAGGTATTGTAGAAAAACTTACCAGCTTAAATGTAAACCCATATGTCACAAGATGGGTTGCAAACTGGCTTAAGGACAGAACCCACAGGGTTAGAGTTGCTGGCGCTATGTCAGACTCCAAGCCGGTCACAAGTGGTGTCCCACAGGGCTCGGTCCTTGGCCCCCTATTGTTCGGCATCTACTTCTCAGAAGTACAGGCCAACATGGGAGATCTTTGGCTGACAAAGTTTGCAGACGACTGCAAACTGGGCGCCATAGTGGAAAGTGCATCGGACATGGATATCCTTCAGAAGGGACTCACGGAAACAGATAGCTGGTGCCAGAGCCATGGCCTGAAGCTAAACGCCAAAAAATGTATAGTCATACCCTTCGGGAAAAACAAGGTAACCCCAAGCTACCATATAGGTGGCAATCCACTAAGCACAGAAGAGGTTATCAGGGACCTGGGGACCCAGGTTGACAGTGGCCTTTCTTTTGACACTCACATTGCTAAAGTGGTTAGAAAGACCTTCTACATTGCCCACCTGATCATGAAGGGATTCACATCCAGATCTAGTGAGGTCATTGTTCCCCTGTACTCTTCACTTATCAGACCAATGATCGAGTACAATGACCCATTCGGGATGCATCTCGCCCGACATCTGCAGCAATTGGAGAGACCCCAAAAGTTTCTCACCAAAAGGATAAAGGGACTCCAAAATATGTCATATGCTGCCAGATTGAAGAAACTCCAGCTCTATTCAGTCGCATACCGTCTGCTCAGAGGTGACATGTGCCTGACATACAAGGCCATGTCCAACCCGGAATTAATGGACATGCTCCACCTCAAAAAATCCAAATCCACCAAAACCACTAGAGCAAGCGACTTAAACCTTAGCACGGATATAAATAGGACGTGCTGGAGGGATAGATTTATCACTCAGAGACTCCCTATGCTGTGGAATAGAGTCCCGGTCCATGTGAGGCAGAGCACCTCGCTGGCTCTATTCAAGAGAAATCTTGACCTGTGGATGGGAGATCATAGGTTTACCCCGGGAATCATCTCTGTGTCACTGCTGGACAGAGGCACAACAAACTAATGGGTACAGTATTTTTTCATATAAAGGGTGGCGTAAGCCACAAAAATTCGGGCTAGGCTTATAAATGCCTTGGGGCAGATAGCCTAGTATAAACCTATGAACCTATGAAAGGCAGATTAGGCCAAAAGGCAACTTTGTCTTTACAGAAAACTGATAAGGAGTTTTAACACGTAAAGCATGCAACTCAAACTATTCTGTCCAGCGTGATATTTATCAAAACCAATGTTTTCCATGTCAAGAACTTCAGATTTGCTTTAGAAGCTGTTTCAAAGTAAGGAAACATTAACTTTTCCAACAAACTGAAGGTTCTGTGGGGGAACTAGTTCACTAAATGAGAAGTTGAAGCAAAAATGTATCCCTTAGAAAGACTGTACACAGCATTAGGAATGAGAGTTGAATTGTTTAGACCTTGACAGCTGAAGACAGCAACTAAACGAACTTCCAAAAAGGTTCAGCTGAGAGCAGAATCAAAAATCTTTTGAGATAGAATGTATACTTATGTATCGGCGTGATACAACACAGGGTCAAGATTGGCTAGACTATACAACAGGAGAACATGAATACTTATTAAAAGAGAAGCAGACTCATCCAATACTATTATCAAATCATACACTGGTAAGAGCAAAACAGAAGGGTCCAAGTATGGATTGGGAAAAGACACCAAAGACTTAGTAAAGGATGGGTAAAAAAAAAAAAGAAAAAGGAATATTTCTGAGTTTATTCAAACAGGGTTTAAAGAGGGGGCTAGAAAACCACACAGATATGTCTGGGGCATGAGCTAACAAAGAAAAAACGTATAACATAAAAGAGATGGAAGGAAGACAGAAAAGGACAACTGAGAACAAGGCTAGATGAAATAAAAGGATTGCAGGATAAAGTGTTTCCACTAAGTGAAGCAGAACAAACAGACAGAGTTAAATGGCATAAAGGGAATCTGTAGGGAAGAGACAGAGGAAAGAGTACAGAGGAAGAGGATATTGCTTACAGTACAACTCTGTAAGAACTCCCAAAAATATCAGCCAATTTTGGCAGGTAAACTGTGGCAGCAGAAAGCTGAAGGCTGAATGCGGAAGCTGAGACACTCCAGGACTGGAAAGACTGTGAAAGAACAAGAGGAAGTTCAGAAAGTGATTAGGGAGAATTAAAAAAAGCTGTATTAGCTGTACAAGTTCCAAAAGGAAGAAGATGATTGGATAGTGAAATCAGGGTATCTTCTTGAAGATGTAGAATTGCCTAGGCTAATATGTGAAGAGATTCAGGGATTAATATAGCCCATATCAATAGAAGGAATAGAGGAACAATTATGAAATCAGACAGCAGGGAAATCCTCAGTGTGGGACATACTTCCAGTAGAAATATGAAGAGAGTTTAGAAGTTCCTATATGGTATACAATGTTTAATTTATAATGGAATAAAAAAAAAGATATCGGACACTTGGCACAGAGCTGAAATTTCAATGGTTTTGGAGGAGGGAAGGGACCCATGCAGCCCAGGTTCATACTGCTCAATCTCCAATTAACATCTTTATTAAAATAATTATCACGTATGACATAAGACAGTCTTACAAGTACATAAATGAAAAACAAACACTGACACCCTTTAGTTGCAAACATTATACAACACAGACACCACTGAAACAACTGTAGTTGCAAACATTATACATCACTTATAATCAATATGGCTTATTCAAATCATGCCTCTTAAACCTCATTCCTTCTCTGCATATATTGTTCCCACAATTCACATTTTTTCCTATGTAGTTTGCTCCTTCCCTTTTCTAAACATCCTAATTCCAGTTGTTTTATCTCTGTTACTATATTTACTACTTCTAATAAAGTTGGTCTAGACTTTGAGTTCCATTTTCTAGGAATTGCTTTTTTGGCAGCCACCACAATTAGACTCAACAAGGCTTTACTATGTCTAGGCAATTCCCATTCTGTATTGTAGCTCAAAAAAAAATCTCCCCAGTCAATTCAATCTGCACAACCAGCATCTCCAACAGAGCGGTCCGCAGGAAATCCCTAAAGTCTGCCAGCTCACCACATTCCGGTCGGCCTTTTTACAAAGCTCGCGCCAGCAAAAAAACTCTTGAGCTAAGTCTCTACCCAGAATGCCCTTCTCCCTGTTATGTCAGATCGAGTTTGCTAGAGAAAAGGAAGTAAAGCTGAGGCCACTTCTGCGCAACTACCCTAGGGCAACACTTAGACCCAAAGCATCCCCCAGGAGCCTATGGAGGGGGAAGGATGGTGGGAAGTGATGAATGAAAGAAGAACACAGATGGAACGTTATGGTAAGACATAACTTCTTTATCTGATCCCAAGCTATCTTGAGGTCCATGGGCAGCCCTTATGGAAGAAAATTCCTGAGTACCATTGAGCCGAAGGCAGCTCAGACCAGGTCCAACTTGTAATGATTGACAAAGGTATGAGGCTAAGCCCAAGTAGCTGCTGCACAGATGTCATCCATGGAAGCCCTGGAATGGAAAGCTACAGATGTTGCCATATACCTAGTGGAGTGAGCTTTAACTTTTGGCATAGGCTCACTACTGAGGGACTAGATGAAACATATGCAGTCCCTTAGCCATTTTGAAAAAGTAACCTTGTAAACAGCCTCTCCCATTCTGGGCCCAGAACAGGAGATGAAAAGCTGTTCAGATTTAGGGATAGGTTTAGTCCTGTCTAAATAAAATCTCAGTTGTTTATGTATGTCTAAAGAGTGACGTCAGTACTCTCCTCTATTGGCAAAATTTTGAAACAACACTGGTAGGTCAATGGTCAGGTTTGTGGAGAATTCAGAACAATTTTGAGGAGAAAGGATGGATTCGTCTGAAGTGATACTCTGTTTTTATGAAAGACCAGATAGGGCCTCTTGATGCACAATGCCTGCAGCTCCGAGACTCTTCTGGCAGACGTGATGGCTACCAAGAACAAGGATTTCCAAGACAAAAACTTTAGGTCACACTTCGCAGCAGGTTCAAAAGGTTTCTGAGTCAAAGACTGAAGGACTAAAGTGAGGTTCCATGGTTCCACGGGCTGTCTGACAGGAGGCCTGATATGAGAAGTCCCTTTGAGGAAAGCCTTACAAATCCATAGCGAGATAAGTGGGGTGCCATCTATACCATTGTGGAAATTGGAAACTGCCGCTAGATGTACTCGTGCGGTGGAGGCTCCATTATCAAAAAACCTAGCCAAGTACTGAAGCAGTGCAGGAACTGGAGCTGAATACGGATCTAGCATGTTATCCTTGGACCAGATGGAGAATCTTTTCCACTTATCCTGGTACAGTCTTCTGGTGGATGGTTTATGAGAGGCCAGAATGATGTCTCGAACAGGTGAGGTGAGATTAGCTTGCCTGTCTACTAGTGGAAGTGGAGAAACCAAGCTGTTAGCTTGAGACTGCACAGATATGGGTGACTCAGCTCCTGGGTGTGAGTACTCAGATCTGGTAGAGGGTCCAGAATCCACAGTGGGTATACTAGGTGAGGCCGAAGGAAGAGGAACCAAACTTGTCAAGGCCAGAATGGGGCTATGAGGATCACCTTGCATCTCAACTGAAGAGCTTTCTTTAGAAATTGGGGGATCAGAGGGATGGGAGGATAAGCGTAACAAAGTCACGTGGGTTAATCGTGGATCACAGTGTCCCTCAGTGACTCCTCTTCAGAGGGCAGTAGGGCAAAACAGCTGCTGCACTTTGTGTTTGATGGGGAGGCGAAAAGATTGCAGCAGGGCTGTTCCCAGTGGCTGAAGATTGCTGATGCCACCTTGGGGTTGAGGGACGACTCGTGAGGCATGAGGATGCATCTGCTCAGCTTGTCCGCAATCACGTTGGAGCTGCCTGGTATATGCGTTGCTATTAGAAAGCAGTTGGAAGCTATTGCCCACTGCCAAATTCTCATTGCTTCTCAACATAGGGGATAGGACTTGGTTCCTTCTTGCTTGTTGATATACCAGACCACTGACATATTATCCGAATGAATTGCAATTGCCCCGGAAGGGAGAGCTGAATGGAAGGCCCACAATGCCAACAGAACAGCTCTTAGTTCCAGAACACTGATTTGCATGTGGGCCTCTGAGGTGGACCATGTGTCTTGGAAAGTCTTTCCCTGGAAATGCCCCCCCATACCTGATCAGGGAAGCGTCCATGGTCACAATGGCTGTGGGCTGAGGAGATTGAAATGGACAACTCCAAAGTTCTACGTCTGGCCTTATCCACCAAAGCAGGTCCTGTTTGCAGGAGTTGGTTATTCGAATCTGGTAATTGAGGGGGTGACAGTTTGGGAACCACTGACATAGAAGGAGCCACTGCAGAATTTGCATGTGTAGCTTTGCTAGAGGCACTATTGGGATTGACGGTGCCATAGAACCTAGGGCCTGAAGAACTTCCCTTGCAGAAACTGTTGTTTGTGAGAGTATCACCCGGAGTTGAAGCCTCAATCGATGTAGTCTGTGAATTGGGAGTGATACCAGACAGGACTGAGTATTGAACACTGCTCCAATGAACTCTATTTTGTTGTGTAGGGACAAGGTTTGATTTCTCCCAATGTATCGTTATTCCCAACAATTTTGCCAGAGAGAGAGTATAATGTAGTGCTGTTACCAGAAGATGCTCGGTGGGGGCAGTAAGGAGCCAGTCGTCCAGATATGGAAACACCCAGAATCCTTTTAGTCTCAAGTGAGCTGTTACCACTGCCATGCATTTTGTGAATACTCTGGGGCTGTAGAGAGACCAAACGGCAGGGCATGAAATTGATATTGGCTGGCTCCTAGCTGGAAGAGAAGCAGACTCCTGGACCATTTGTCCATCTTGATGTGGTAATACGCATCCTGGAGATCTATAGATCACATCCAATCGCCTTCTCTTAAAAAGGGGAGAATGGACTGAATCGTGACCATCTGAAATTTGGTTTGGGTGACAGACTTGTTAAGCTGCTGAGTTCCAAAAAGTACAGTTTTGTACCTACCATAAATGTAGATGTTCGAAGATCCACATTGCTGCAGTCCTAACACTTGGGTAGTCCGCTGTCCCAGTCGGCCCGAATACCAAAGTATAAGGCTGACGTCGGTCAAGGCGCATTAGTCTGACGTCAGGACGTCAGGGTACAAATGCGCATGACCGACGTCATATCCTCAGTCTTTTCTTGCCCCAGATGTCAGAAGACCCTAAAAAGATAAGGCCAAAACCAAAAAATACCAAACACTCCTGTACCAAATATATGTACAATATACACAAATTTACAAAAGTACAACCCCACCCACACAACCACCCCTAAACACAGAGGGAAGGAGGGAGGGTAAATTGGACTGCAGCAATGTGGATCTTCGAACATCTACATTTATGGTAGGTACAAAACTGTACTATGTTCTTCATCCCACATTGCTGCAGTCCTAACACTTGGGTAGAATCCCAAAGCAGAGGTAAGGGAGGCTGGCAAATCATAAAGAAGCAGGAGCTGTCAACATGCCCTGCAAAATAGCCGTGGCAAAACCAGCCCTAGATTTAGAGTAGAGAGGAAGGTGGTAATGCTTAGAGAAAGTATGCACTGAACTCCAAGTAGCTGCCTCCAAAATATCCTTAGTTGCCACCCCTTAGAAATGCTGTTGAAGTGGCAGTAGCCCTAGTGGAATGAGGCCTAATCCCAGCTGGAATCTCCTTGCCATGATGGGAATAACAAAATGCAATGCAAAACCCAATCCACTTAGAAATAGTTTGTTTTGACACAGGCTTGCCCTGAGAACTCAAAGCAAAAGAAACAAACAACTGCTGAGACTGCCTAAAATCCTTAGTCCTGCTTAAATAATAACGCAACTGCCTGTGTACATCTAAAGTGTGCAAAATCTTTTCCCCTTATTTTGGGGATCTGCATAAAAGTAGGCAAATGAATAGTTTGGTTTAAAGCCACACTAGAAACCACCTTAGGCATAAAGGAAGGATTAGTACGTAATGATACCCTATCCTTATGGAAAATCAAAAAGGCTCAACCGCCATAAGGGCCTGCAATTCAGAAACCCTTCTTGCAGAAGTAATGGCCAACAAAAAGCAGTCTTCCATGACAAGTATTTCAATTCAGCAGTAGCCGCAGGCTCAAAAGGTTGTAGAGTAAGTTTCTCCAACACAAAATTGAGATCCCAAGCAGGAGTAGGAGCTCTACGTGGGGTCTTATATTCTTTGCCCCTCTAAGAAATTGCTTGAACAAAGGATGAGAAAACAATGGTGGGTCACAATCATAGTGAGCTGAAATTGCTGCAGCATGAATCTTAATGGAAGAGAAAGACAAACCTTTGTCCAATAACTCAGTAAGATATTGAAGAGCCACACTCAAATTAGGCTCAGAAACCTCCAAATCCTTTGCTGCACTCCAAAATAAAAATCTCTTCCATTTTTCTGTACACTTTCCTTGTACTAGGTCTTCTGGCTTCCATAATCACATTCAAAACTTGTTGAGGAAGTTGAGACCTGCTGTGGCTCAAAACAGAATATGCTAGGCTGTTAGATGAAGAGAGTGAAGCTTGACATTGAGTAGATGACCGTCCCTCTGAGACAATAGGTGTGGAATCAAAGGTAAAGGCCATGGAGGCTTCCTTACCAGACTCCTCAGTAATGGGTACCAGTGTTGCCGAGGCCAATCTGGAGCTATTAAAATCATCCTTGGCTTGTCTTGTCTGACCTTTAGGAGTACCTTTGGGAGGAGAGGCAGAGGTGGAAAGGCATACACATGAAGATTTTTCCAACTGAAAGAAAGAGCATCCACTTTCCAAGCTGTGTGATGAAACCTTTTAGGTGCAAAACTTTGGCAGCTGGTGGTTTAGTGGAGAAGCGAACAGATCTATGTCTGGAGTTCCCCATGACACTGTCAATTCCGAAATACATGAAGATCCAGTTTCCACTCGTGGGGATCCATGATTTGCCTGCTTAACACATCTGCTAAGGAGTTCTGTGCTCCCGCCAGAAACCTTGCCTGAAGATTTAGTTGCAAGCTGAGCGCAGTCTCCCACAAAATCATTGCTTGCCTGCATAGAGGATAAGAATGTGTTCCCCCTTGTTTGTTGATGTACCACATGACAGTTGTGTTGTCTGTTAGAATTAACACCTGCCCTGGAAGAAGTAACTCCTTGAAAGCCATTAATGCAAACTGGACTGCTAACATCTCCTTCATGTTGATATGTAGATGCTGTAGTCTGGCAGGCCACTTGTCTTGTATCCACTTTCCATTCAGATGAGCTCCCCAAGCTATGTCTGAGGCATCTGTCGTTAGAATCTGACTCGCCTCTGGCCGGGTCACAGAGAGTCCCTTGTTTAGGTGACATTCCTGAGCCCACCACAAAATTCCTTTTGAATGCAAGGTATTATTTGAATGACAGTGTCCAAATCCTGGCAGTGCTGTGTCCATACATTTTTGAGATACCATTGCAGCTTCCTCATATGCAGTTTGGCATTGGGAAGCACCAGAATACAAGATGCCATGAACCCTAAGGCTTGAAGGACTGTCCTTGCAGTCAGCCCGGACTGAAGAGATAGTTGATGGAAGTAAAGGGAAAGATTCTTTTGTTTGTCCGGGGTTAAAAGGCCATCTGGGTTGCTGTATTCAGTCTCACACCCAGAAAGCACATGTCTTGAGAGGGTACTAGACTGGACTTTATTTCGTTCACAGAATACCCCAGGCATCTTAGCACTGCTATCACATATTCCAAATGCTGAAAAGGTCTTCCTTTTCTTGAGCCAGAATCAGGCAGTCGTCCAAGTAAGGATAGATTTGTATTCCTTTTAGCCTGAAGTAAGCTATCACTGGAGCCAGAACTTTTGTGAATACTCTGGCAGTAGATAAGCCAAAGGGCAATGCAGAGAACTGATAATGGGAATTCCCAGCTCGAAAACGCAGATACTTCCTGCAACTTAGTCTGATAGGCACATGAAGGTAAGCTTCCTTGAGATCTAAAGTTACCATCCAGTGATCTTTGCCCAGCAGAGGTAAAAGCTGTTGTAACGTCAACATTTTGAACTTGGGAATGTCCAGATAAGTGTTGAGGATAGATAAATCCAAAATTGGTCTCCACGTGTTCCCCTTTTTTGGTACTAGGAACAGGCGAGAATAAAATCCTAGGCCCCTTTCTGGCACAGGAACCGCTGAATGGCCCCTATTTGGAGTAACAGAGAAATTTGCTTGTGAGCCTCTTTTCTTTGTAGAGGAGGAATGTCTGGCATGCCTTTGAAAGGAGGCAAGGTATGGAAATAAAACCTGTAACCGTGGTGAATGATATCCAATACCCATCTGTCTTGGGTAATTAAACTCCAATTTTCTTTGAAAAGTGCCAGCCTTCCTCCCAAAGGTGCTGCCAGACGAGAAGGCTCTGGCAGCTGAAAAGGCAGGTCATTGGGTCTGTTTACGAAAGGACTGACCCCTGCCCTCACCAGAAGACTGAGCAGGTGAACTCCCTGTTCTAGGCCTAAAAGAACCTTGAGCTCTGCCCCTACCACGCCTAGACCTACCCCTAGACTGGGAATCATAAGAAGGATATGTCCACCCCTTAGTAGGCCAATTTCTACTAAACTTGGAGGCTGAACCTGCAAAAATCTTTAACAGTCTGCATAGACTTAGCCTTGTCCTCCATTTTCTTTAAAACTGCTTCCACAGGCGAACCAAACAACACATCAGATTGTAACGGAGCATCCAAAATCCTTGTCTTAACATGCTCAGCTAAATTCTGATCCCTCAGCCAGGCGTGCCTGCGAAGAACAGAACCAGTGGCAGCCACCCTCGAAGAGGCCTGTACAGCATCAAAACCACATTGCAAGGAATGCTTACCCACCTGTTCAGAAACATGAACTAAATCCTGCAACTCTTTACACTCAATACCTTCCGCCAGAGCATCCACCTTAGACTTCAATTGTGAAAGGAGATAATTTTGGTATTTTAACATGTGGAACTGGCAATTCAAAGCCCTCATGGCTAAAGTGGAAGAAGTATACACCTTCTTTCCCCATCTATCCAAAGCCCTTGCCTCTTTATCAGGAGGAACAGGATTTTTAACAACAGAAGCCTTAACACCTTTAGGCCCCTGAGAAACAGTTTCTGGGTCTGCCCTAGGACTCTTAAAAGATACTTATGAGCCTCAGGCACCCTATAATACCTATCCGGTTTAACTGGGGCAGGAGGCAAAGAATCAGGGTTCAGGGAAGCCTCTGCAAAACATCTTCCACCACATCCAGAACAGGAGGTATAGCTAAAGGCCTATGCTGGGGTAAAACAAAATTCCCTAAGCCTCTTCCTGGAATCAGAGAAATCTTGACCTTCCCATTTAAAATGCTCCCTCATGGAATGAAGAGTCTCTGAAAAGAAAAATCCTCAGGAGGAGAAGCAAGGAGTAGAATCATCTACATCAGAATCAGAATAAGGAGGATACTCCTGTAAGTCTTCAGCCGAAGACTCAGAAGCCTCCGAACACTGCTCAAAACTCTCAAGCTCAGGTTCCACCCTAGGCCTCTTATCAGGAGGGGGCATAGAACCTCTAATCATAGTAATCAAATCTTCTGCCATTTTAAGCATATGTTTCTTAGGCAAAGACCCTGAAGAACTAGGAGAGACACCCACTGAAGTTAAACCTGGCCTGCCTCTCGAAGAAGCCTTGGAAACAGAAGGGGAGGGCCTAACCACCTTAGGAAGGGAGGGGAGAACAGCTACCTGAGAAGCCCCTTCAGCCTGGCCTACCTCCTGAGAGGACACATCTTGTAACAATAAAGTCTCTCCCTGAGACTCCAAAGAAACTTCTGGCAGAACCTCCGGCTCCACCGAGCCTTCTAAAGAACCAACGTCCGGGACAGACGGTTCTTCCAACCTAGGCTTTGCTGCTTTGTCCTTGCGCTTTTTAGACGAAGCGGGCGTCGGAGCATCCGACGGCATTTTATAATTACAACGCTTCCCAAAAACTAACCTGGCACAGTCTAATCTTCTCTTTATAGTGCGTTTGTTAAATCTAGCACAAGAGCGACATCCAACAACGTCGTGCTCAGGCCCTAAGCAAGGTATACACAAGGTATGGTAATCCCTATGAGGTATCTGTTTCCCACAAGAAATACAGTTATTCACTTTTTCTGACATCCGGTTAAATACTGAGGCAAGAAAAAACCAAAATATTCCCCAACAGGGTACTTAGCCAACTTTGATTCGGTCTGAAACTCCGACTTCAGAAAATTTCAGAATGCCAACCTGCACTCGCAATACTGCTTCTGCATCGGACCATGCGGCAAAAAAGACTGAGGATATGACGTCGGTCATGCGCATTTGTGTCCTGACATCAGACTAATGCGCCTTGACCGACGTCAGCCTTATACTTTGGTATTCGGGCCGACTGGGACAGCGGACTACCCAAGTGTTAGGACTGCAGCAATGTGGGATGAAGAACATCGGGTCTCCAGTCCCCTGTCTTTTTTGGCACCAAAAAGAATCTCAAGTAAAATCCGGATCTGTGCTGATCTGGTGGGACTGGTTGGATGACTCTGTTTTGAGACAGCTTTATAACCTCTGAAGCTGCGTCTTCTCTTTGACTGGGTGGAATATCGGAAAGTTTTCTTGGGAAATTTAGCTGACAAGAAAGGGAAATGGTTTAACCTCTGGTGATAATGCTCTGCACCCAACAATTGGTGGTGATGGATTGCCAGGCAGCTTGGTGCAAAGAGAAACAACCCCTGACTGCTTCCAGAGGTAAGCAATCAGGCTGCTCCTCAGGAGCACTCATAAGGCTGTCCAGAGAAGGAATCCTTGGAGCCCTGATTATGAGGACCCCCCCTCTGCCTCTGTAGGGGTGACTTCCAAAATTGTTACCCCCTCTGCCTCGGAGTATCATTACCACCTGTGGCATGGAAGGGACCCTGAGATTTCTTATGCCACATCTTTCCACTCCTCTGATTCCTGGAGAAGGTACGTTGAGAGAAGAAAAAAACATAGGCCTATGGCAGATAGGGTCTTTCTATCTTGCTTGCACTTGGCTAGCGTGTCCTTCATTTTGGAGCCAAAAAGGGACAAAGCTTCAATGGGAGCATTTAGAAAGGAAGACTTGAAGGGAATGCCTCATAACAATGCCCGAACCCACTACTTTAGCTGCCCCTTCGGTTGCATGTGACAGAACCTCATGGACAAGTTGGATATTGATTTCAGGGTTGCGAGCTGCGAGGCCACTTTGTCCCTGACCTCATCAGACAACTGTCCTGAAAGCATCGCAGAGAGTTCGGAGATCAAGTCCCTCTGGAGCCTCGTAAAATGTGCAAAATAATTTAGAGACCATATGACAAAGGTCCCTGATGCAAAAACACGCTTCCCAAGTCTGTCCACCGCCTGGGACTCCCTGTTGGAAGGGTGGACAACAAGACTTTCCTCAGCCAAGTCCTTTTTCGTAGCCGCCGCCACCCCCACAGCATCAACTGGTAACCCTCTGGACCAATGCGGGTTCTTCTCGGGAGGGGAAAGAATTTTGGCTGGTTTCCGAGGGATCACCTCAATGGAATTAGGGTTCTTCCAAGCGCGCTGCACGATGAGGACGTCGGCAGGTGGGGTCACCCAAGAGGTACAAGGCCAGGCGGGAAAAGCCTTCAGGAACACGGACTCCGACGAATGGTTGGAGGGCTTCCAGTCACCTCTCTGCTTTAACATTTCCAGGATGTCTCTAAAGGAGACATCATCAGGAGGTGACCGTGGGGAACATTCACCATCACTGTAATCAATGTCTTCCATTAAGGGCTCCTCGGGTGAGTCCATGTGCTTACTCTTGCACGTCTTCTTTCAAGGGGGCTCCTCAGTGGGGGGTCTCTGAGGAGGACTTGGAAGAGTGGGTACCCTGAACAGGGGTGTCCTGCAGCTTCTCTGTCCAGTGTCCTGGGGGGGGGGTCTGTGACAGATGCAGTTCAGGGTGTGAAAACTGGGGTTCTGACATCAAGGGAGTGCTGGCAGAAGCAAGAGCCCACTCCATCACATGGAAGGCAGGCCTGCCCGAAGAGGGATGGGAGCCCAGAACCGAGAAAGGCAACCTTGGGACTGGGGTCACACCCCGCTCTGACAAACCCACCCCCACGGATGGAGCCTCAAGGAGGATGGGTGCAGATGCAGCTATCGGCACTGAGGATGGAAGGAGAGATGTGGCTCCATACCCTGGGCAGACGTGCTCGTCCCCCAGTCCCCAGACTGAGGAAGGGCTGGTTCAGCGGGAACCAAAGACCAAAGGGACAAACTCAGAGCTGGTGTGAGAGGCACTGTAGGCGCCAAGGTGATGGGTTCCAAGAAAGATGTTGGAGCAGAAGGCTTCGGAGCTGAAATTGTCAAAAAAGGAGTGTAAGATGGAGTCCGTGGATAAGGCAACCCAAGTCCTGCAGGTGGATGGGTCTTAGAAAGTGAGGGAATCCCCTTGGCTAACAACAGCTGGTCTACAAGACGCACCACATCATGTTCAGACAAATATAACAATGCACTGGTATGATAGAGAAAGGAAGGAAACACCTGAATAAAAGACAGCTAAGAGGTTAAACACTACCAACTATGGTAATGAAGAAATACCACAAAGGTAAGGGAGGAAGGCCATACCAACAATGGTACTTAAAGTGTACCAATGGTAACTATTGGTAGAGAGGGAAAACGAAGGTCAGACAGAAGAAAAGACACTAGAAAAACTAATCGCTTAATAAAATATGAAGATATCCAAACTTTTTCACACAAATATCAAAAAAGTTTCACTTAGCTGAGAGCTGAGCTGAAACACGGCTGAAAACGAGATCTGGGATAACAGGGAGAAGGGCATTCTGGGTAGATACTTAGCTCAAGAGTTTTTTTGGCTGGCGCAAGCTTGGTAAAAAGGCCAACTTGGTTCTGAGGGCTCGGAAGCGAACCCATCAATGATGAATGGAAAGCAGATTAACAACATCAGCTTTAACGTTTTCTGCTTGTCCTATGTATAAGAACCTTAACTGTGTTGCTCTAAAATACCCGCTCAAATTGGGTAATCCTAGTCCGCCTTGTTCTATTGGAAGAATCAGCTTATCCCACTTGACCCTTACTGTCTTCCATTTCCAGATAAAATCCTTCAACTCTTTTAATTGCTATCCACAGCTTCTCCTCTGGTTGATAAAAATATGCCTGACCCGTGTATAAGACTAAAAGGACTAAAAACATTTTAATTGCTTGTATCTTAGTATCCATATCCATATAACAAAGCTTCCACTTTCTCAGTTTTTATATTATCTTCTGTTTAGTCTCTTCCCACATACCCTTAGCTACCACAACAGAGTGATTTCTAATCCATACTCTTAAATACTTCATTTTATCATGTCGCCATAAATATAGGTCCATAGGTAGGTACTAGGCCATTAACCCTAGGGCCTATATAAGCGTAGCCAAAAAGGTACCCTGGTTTCGCCACCCAAGAAAATTATTTTCCTGTACCCCTGTCGAGCAGAGCCACAGAAGTGATCCCTGGGGTGAATTTCCTATTTCCCATCTAATCATCAAGATTTTTCTTGAAGAGTGATAATAAGGAGCTCTGTTTGACATTGATAGGTAGTCTGTTCCAGAGTATGGGAAGTCTCTGGGACAGGAATCTATCCCTCTAATATGTTCTTTTATTGTGGTGACAAGGTTTAGGTCCCTAGAGCGTGTAGCTCGGAGGGATTGGGATTTCTTTAAGTGGAGCATGTCCAACAGCTCTGGGTTTAACATAGCTTTGTATGTTAGGCAGAGATCGCCTCTGAGTAGGCGATATGCGACGGAGTAAAGCTGGAGTTTTTTGAGATGGTCTGCATATGGCATCTGTTTGACGCCAGTAATCCTCTTTGTGAGGTATTTCTGTGGCCTTTCCAGTTGTTGTTGTAGATGTCTTGTGAGGTACATACCAAAAGGGGAGTTGTACTCTATAATGAGTCTAATGACTGATGAGTAGAGGGGAACAATGACCTTTTTTTCTGGATGAGAAACCTTTTATGATGAGGTGAGCCACGTAGAAGGATTTCCTGACCACTGTGGTGATGTGATTATCAAAGGAGAGATTACTGTCCACCTGTGTCCCAAGATCTCTTATCACACTTTCGGCATTAAGTAGACTACCACTTATGTGGTAGTTCATGGTTACAGAGTTTTTACCAAAGGGGATGACAATACACTTTTTGACACTGAGCTTCAGGCCATGGCTTTGACACCAGGCATCTGTCTCAGTGAGGCCCTTTTGTAGTATGTCCACATCGTTAGGAGTTTCGATTATGGCTCCTAGTTTGCAGTCATTGGCAAACTTTGTTAGCCAAAGACCTTCTGTGTTAGCCTGTATTTCAAAGAAGTAGATACCAAACAGGAGAGGACCTAGGACTGAACCCTGTGGTACTCCGTTTGTCACTGGTCTGAAGTCGGATTTGGAGTCTGCTAATTTCACAGTGTGGGTTCTGTCCGTGAGCCAGTTGGCAACCCATCTTGTGACATTTATACCTAGTTTAGTGAGCTTATCTATAATTCCAGAGTGGGGGATAGTGTCGAAAGCATTGGCGAGATCTAGATAAGCTGTGTGAACCACCTTACCCTCATCTATGCTTCAAAGAAGTCAATCAGGTTTAGGAGACATGATCTGCCTTTTACAAACCCAAACTGGTTAGGGTCCAGAGTTTGGAGATTACCAATGTCTTTGTTTACAAGTTCCATGAGGATACATTCCATGGCCTTGCAGACTAGGCTTGTCACGCTAATGGGGCGGTAGTTCCCAGGGTCCGTTGTGGCTCCCCCTTTGTGGAGTGGGATAACTGTCATGGTGCGCCATTCGGTGGGCACAAAGTCTGAGGTGAGGCTATGGCTGAACATGGTACTTAGGTAGGGTGCCAGTTCATTCTGTAGTTCGTGTAGAATGCAGCCTGGGATATTGTCAGGTCCCATGGATGCTGTGTTCTTGGCTTTGGAGAGTGTTTTTTACCTGTGCAGCTGTGATTACAGGAACTCTACATTCTTCCGGTATAGAGATGGGCCTTCTAGAGGGTGAGAGGGGGGTAAAGTTAGCACTGAACCTATCTGCCAGGATGTTGGCAATATCAGTTGGTTCTGTATATTTAGTGCCATTGTGCTGTAACTCAGAGCAGATCCGACTGTTGCCATTGAGATTCTTGACATAGCTATAGAATGCTTTGTGGTTGTCTTTAGAGTCATTGGCAATTTTGTTTTCATAACTAGCTTTGGAGGATTTTATGAGGGATCTCAGCTTCTTACTGAGGTTGACCAGGGAGTTCCTCCAGTCATGGGATTTTACTCTTTTTTGCAACAGTTTCTTTCTTCTGTTGTAGAGTTTGTTTATGGCAGAGGACCACCAGATTGGCTTCCTTTTTTTGGAGGATAGCATCTTGGTTCCATTAGGGATAGCATGATCCATGCACTTGTGTAAGTGCTTATGAAGTGCATTTGTGTAGGATTCAGCAGTCGTACCTCTATTGTCAGTCTGCATAGGTGTTATGAAGTGTGAAGTTGGCTTTGGAGAAGTTTTTTACGGTGGCTTCCCTAATTGGGGGTGGGGGCGGGATGTGGATGTCTAGGGTGATTAGCTTGTGGTCGGATCTGACCAACAAGGAATTGACCTCTGGTGTGGAACACCGGTTGCCCATGTTGGTAATGACCAGGTCTAGGATATTGCTGCCCCTGGTGGGGGGTGTGAATAGGTTGATCCAAGGCGTTGGAATTTATGAATTCCAGAAAACGTTGAGAAAAAGAGTTGGTACATGAGTAGCTTTCCCAGTTAATGGTGGGGTAGTTGAAATTGCCCATTATTAGGGTGTTGGGTTGTACCCTAATACTTCCCAGTGTATCAAGAAATGAGGAGTGGGAATCCTGGGGCATGGTGAGGGGTCTATAGCAAGCTACAATTTGGACTGCAGTCTTGCCCAGAGTCAGTTGCACTTGGATAATCTCGGATGCATTATGCTGTACAAATAGCCTGGAGGTGTGGATATCCTTAATGAATATGGACACACCTCCACCTTTAGTGCCTCATTCCGGGTTAGGTGACCAAAAGGTGTGGTAAGAATTATAACCTGGTAATGCAGGGGTGCTCTCTGGAGCTTTGAGCCAGGTCTCTGTCAGTGCACAGATGTTGATGTTCTCCATTTTAAGGAGTGCCTCGAGTGAGTGCATTATGAGGTTTAGACTTCTAGAATTGAGTAGCATTACCCTCAGATTTTTGTTGGACCAACTTGTGTATGGGTACATAATTTACCGCTACTGCCTTTGTTTTAGCTTCATTAATTTTGTATCCCGAGATCATCTGAAATGTCTTAAAATACTCCACAACACTGTAATGTCCCTTTCTGGTTTTGTCATGTATAAAATATCATCTGCAAACAGCCAGCTTTTCCTGACTACCATACCAATTATGTCCTTGAATTTCTGAGTCCCTTATTCTTTTTGCCAATGGTTCTAAATATAATGCAAACAACAAAGGGGAAAGTAGACAACCCTGTCTAGTTCCTCTACTTAAGCATAAGTTGTCAGACAGGAGGACCCCACCCACTTTAAGTTTTGCCTCAGATCCTTCATATCTACTCCTAATCAACACTACAACTGTATCAGGGAAAGCAAATGCTTCCATTGCCCTGCTCATGAAGTCCCAGTCTACTCTGTCAAATGCTTTCTTTGCATCAAGACCCACCAGTAACAGTGGTATTTTCTTAACATTCTGCTTCCTTCTGGATCATCAATGCTGTGTTAATACTGTCAAATGTTTGCCTCCCCTCCACAAAACCACACTGATCAATATCTATCAATTTTGGCATCACTTTTGCCATTCTTTTAGGCATGAAAGACAAACACTTTATAATCATGGTTTAGTATTGAGACGGGCCGGTACGAAGCTGGATCAGATGAATCTTTACTCTCTTTAGGTATTACCGTTACCACCTCTTTCTTCCAGGATGCTGACACTTTTCCGCCTCTTAAAATAATGTTAAACAAAACTTTCCAGGTCTTTGCCAGTTTTTTCCCTCCTAGCTTCCAAACTTCCACAGGAATACCATCTACTCCTGGGGACTTTCCTGTAGATTGGTTATTTATAGCCATTTTTATCTCATCTCTTCCTAGCCTAACTGTTAGTAACTGAGCCTCATCTACCTCTAACCTTGGCATATTTAATTCTTCCATAAACATTTTCAATTGTACTGTTTCTTAATTGCCATATTTATCTGCTTTATACAGACTTTCATAAAATTTACAAAATATTTGTAATACTTCTACAGGATCTTTTTGTTATCTTACTTGTTATAGGCTACCTTAGCTTGGTGACAGTCCATTTCACTTTCTGTTGCCTGAGTCATGCTAAAAGTTTTTGTGCTCTAGAATTACTATCAAAAAACAGCTGCTTAACAGCAATCTTTCTAAACTCGTGCATATTATCAAGATAATCCCTTATTTTCTGTTTAGCATTCTGCAGTTGCTCCTTTTCTTGTATGAGAGATTCTCCATATTTTGCAATACTTTAAACATGTCAGTCCCTCTAAATAACTCTTGTTACTTTTTAACCATATCTCCCTTTCCTTTATTTTCACCCTAGTTTGAAACTCCTCTTTAATTTTATCCCACTTCCTATCTATATTTTCAGAAGAAATTTCTATCTTCTCTAGTAACTCCTGAATTAATTCCAAAACCCATTCCTTAAATTCCTCTCTTTTCAACAGACAGGTGGGAAAGCCCAGTGTCTTATTTTTATTTCATTACCTTGCTTTTTTATTTTAGTGATTATTGGCACATGATCTGAAATAGTTATTGGGTACGTTTAAAGACCTTCAATTAAATGCACATGTTCCTGGGAGATATAAATTCTATCTAGCCTAGCCCAGTTTTTGTATCTTGGGGAATAATATGTAAATTGACTCCGAACTCCTAGTATTGAATGCACATCTTCCCATGCCAAACATTTTCATAAATTTCTTCAAAAATCTACCCTCCTTTGTTATACTTTCCCTTCTAGGTCCCCCCCAGACACATCTTCACTGTTGAAAACCAAATTCCAGTCTCCACCTATAAGTAATATTCCTTGCTGAAAGTTGATTATTTCTCCCAGAATTTTCTTAACCTCCATTATAGCAGTTTTAGGTGGAATGCAAATGCATGCCAGTAGCCCCTTAGTACTACATATCTTCCATTATTATATTTTTTCCCTCTTCTACACTACTGGAGCTCCTCTTGCAATTAATGTAAGTACTCTTTTCCTTTGCCCCAAATATTCCACCGAATAACCATCCTGAAAACCTTTATCAAATTCATATGTTCAGTTCTTTCCATGTATATCTCCTGTAGCATAGCTATTTGCACTCTAAATTTTTAATACAGTTCATTCCTCATTCTTTTTTATATTATCTGTAAAACCATTCAGATTGAAAGACATTACAGAAAGCATCATTTTCTCATATAGTTATTACCACCTTTTATGTATAACCACTTTTTTTTTGCTAAATGTCTACTTCCAACTTTTATGTTATATGCATATACTGTTCGGCAAGTTGGTCTTCTATGCAGTTTTTTCTTGTCATATCTATTTGAGCCTATGCCACATCTTGCATAATTTTTTAAAGCCCTCAAACATAGCAAACAAACCCCAACCCCCCCAAAACCTATCAACTTAATAATAACACACAAAACTATGTAAATCTTGAAATATTGACGTTTTTGCTTCCTAATAAGAACAAAAGTTCTAAGTTTATAGCCACACAAATAGGCTAGAGTTATCCACAAAGAAAGGTTAGTCATGCTAATATGCATGGTATAGCATGTGCTATTAGTAAGTGCTATTTGATTTTGTCTATCTTTATAGCTCTCCCAGCTAAGAAAACACTTGAATGCTTTCATTACACACTTTCTCCAAGCCATTTCTCTTTATCAAATTGTTTCTAGTAACATGCAAACCAGGCACAAAACTGCTAAGGATACCTTGTTTACCAGAAAAAAACCTTAGAATATTCAATATTCTTTTTGATTTACATGCTTTGTAATAAACTTGTTACTGGATAATGCCTATGGTCTTAACTCAGTCATTTCCCTATGTAAGCATGGGAAAAATCAGACCCTTCCCCCCCCCTTCCATTTTTTTTAGATTGCAGTGTCCACATTTCTTAAAATTGAACAAAAACAAAAGAGAGAAGAAGGGAGAAAAACAAAAAACAAAAGCACCTGTTTATATTAATATCCCCACTGCATTTAAAAAAACAGAGAAAACTTTATTTCACGTCTAATTGGTTTTGTCTTGTCTTTCAGCTGGGAAAATCCAGATTGCTTTCAGAGAACATTATGTCCTGGTCAGTATCTCTTTTATTTTTCCCTCAGCCAATCTCCTTCCACCAGACTCTCTCCAGTTTCTCTTTATCAGATTGTCTCCATGGAGACATGAGAACCAGAGAGCCAGTTTCTCTTTATCAGACTGCTTCCATGGAAATGGAGACTAGCTGCAGAATTGCTACTAAGTATACATGCATCTGCTAGAAAAAAGCCTCATAATATTTAATACTCTTTCATTTACTTGTCCTCTCTTAAAACTAATCAATCTACGGTCCTTAATCCAGTCATTTCCCCATGCAAGAATGAGAAAAAGCATAATCATTTTAACTTTGTCATGTCTTTTTAACCAGGCTTTTTTTTTTTTTACATTGCATTGCCCATATGTCTCAAAACTGTACAAGAAGAAAGAGAGAACAGGGGAAAAAAAAAAAAAAACAGCATCTGTGTACAATCCCCATTACACTTAAACATAGCATGTAAAAACCGTACACCACAAATACAGTACTATTAAGAAAACAATGTTTTCTTTAATTAGTTAGCTTTCTCCCCTCTCTTCCCCTCCCCAAAACATTTTTTTCTGAATATTAATGACATGAAGTAGGGCCTATACTTTAGAGTCCCCCACAAGTCCAACAAAATTTGAAAAAGTCCAATATTTCCAGATTTTCTTGTTGTCATATTTCACAAATATAATTACTGCATTGTAATCCCACAGTAAGTTACTGGTTTTATTACTGTTCTTCTCCACTGCCCAAATCCTGTCACTGCTTCATTAGCAAAATACTCTAAATTCTTCTAGTCAACTCTTGTACTCCCTTCCTTCTCTCCAACATTTTCTGTTAAAATACTAGAAAAGGTTTCACAGGTACAGTCTCCCTGTGGTCTTTATTACCAGAAGAAGAAGAAGCAGGATCTCCTTCTGTTTCACAGCTTTTTGTTGGCCAAACTTTTGTATTACCACCTTAGCATGCACTTCATCAAAAAATTATTTTCTCTCTCCAGGGAAGAATACCTTAAAGACAGCTTCATACAGTAGTTTGAATCTCACACCTGCGTCTCGACATTCCCTGAAGTAGTGGAATGAATTTACTCCTCTTCTGCCTGGTGTACAATGAGTAATCATTCTCCGCAAACACTCTGCTGTCTCCCACTTTAGAATTTTGTCCTTCTGCCACAGTTCTGTCAGAATCAACTCATTCTGCAGGTAAGATTGCATCTTTACTATTAAAGGTCTACAATGCTTTCTTACAGCTAGGTTTGGAGCACACACAAGATGTGCCCTTTCAACTAACCTGCTGTGGAATACTAGTCCAGTTGCTTATTTGTGCTTTCATAAAATTAATGCAAGTTGTTTCTTCCATCTGCTCTAGTATAGCTGAAAATCGCAGGTTTTCCCTATGTGCTCTGTCCTCTAATTCTATTATTTTTTGAAACATCTCTTTCTGAGCAGTTTCATATTCAGCCAGCCTTTTCTTCATTTCAACCTCTGATTTTGCAGCTTCATCATCTCATCTGAATATATATTTAAAGCTTCTTCCATTTTTCCAGCCTTTTGTTGTTTGTGTTGATATACTCCATCAGTACCTTGTTTATTTTAAACAGCTATGTATGCAGTTGTCTTGTATCTTCCTGTAGTTTAATGGAAGTCATGCATGAAGGTTGCATTGCTTTTTGCTGAACAACTGCAGAATTTTCCCGTCATTGTTTTTTTCCTCAGATTTTGTAGCTGATTTTTCCAAGTCTTCTGTATTACTTTATTCCTGCATCAAGGCAGTGCACTTACTAGCCAGTTACTGAAATGTACCCATAAACAGAAGTCTACTGGCCTTCTCTGCCGAGTTTCTGTTTTCACACTGGGAGAGCTAGAAACAAGATGTTACTCAATATGGAGCCATCTTGGAAGTCCCACACTGCTCATTCTCAATAACAAATCATAATAATAAAGTTTTCACAGCTATACTGTTAGAAAGACTATCAAAACAATTACCAGAAATAACTAACCAAGATTAATGTGGGTTTATTTATTTATTTTACATTTGTTTACCGGGAAAGCCCAATTGAACACAGGTCCATTTTCAGTGGAGGCCCGGGGAGAAAAGCTCCATATAATATATATATTAAAAGAGTCACACATTTTGTAATATAACAGAATGTGCACTGGGAGAAAGTTAAAAATACAATATAGTTCAACAGTCACACATTTCCTATTATAGCAGTTTCTCATTAACACACAGCAATAATTACCAGTAGAACACACAGGAAGAAGCAAGACATTCAGCAGAACATACAAGAAGAGTTTAGTATTACATGATTAGCAGCATTCTAGGCAGGGGCCTAGATCTAGGGTATACTGTAGATATAGGGTGGTGGTAAGCTAACTTTGTTTGTGAGGGAATGGGGTTAGCAGCTGTAACCTGTTAGGGAGAAGCAGATTTGGATAGAGAAAATACTGATGAGTCTTCTTTAGGGTTAGAAAGCTGGAACTTGCGTAACTGGGGTATCTTACATAACCTGTCAGACTTCTTGGGAGCAAGGAGGCTGACTATCGAGTAAGCTGTGAACAGTGAGAGAAACATTCTTAAGAACAACTTTAGGTATCTCTGACTGTAACAAATCATTATATATTTTCTATGCCAAAGGAGCTCCATTGTGACCCTACTGAAAAAAATATATTCAGTTTAAAGTGTCAGTAAAAAAAAATATCTTCTATAGGAAAATCTTCAAAAACAAAGTGAAAGGAAATTCCTGAAGTATAACCACCACCACCTTCCCCCACTGCCTGCTCTTCTGACCAAAACTGTATGCCAAAAAGAAAGGAACTCTCTTCCTTTTCTTGCCTGATGAAACAGACGGTAAGGAAAAAGCAGTAAGAATTTTCTTAGCAAATCCCAGTAAGTCTGCCCTGTCCAAAGAAATAGAAACAGGAGACTGGAAGTTTTTTTCCTCACCAAGTACATTTTCCCTGACAAGATGAACTCCTATTAAGCATAGTACTCCCATCTTCAACATACTCATCATGGCCAAGTAAAGACCCTGCATCTGACCCTTCCTGATATTAATAAAAGTGGCTCGCCATGCCCATGAAGGGTATCTTTACAGCCATAGAGGACATGTCTATTCCTTAGTCTTTTGTAGCTGAAAGGGCTACACCAAAAGAACTGGGGGGAAAAGGTCTGTGGTGTGAGGAACAACAATTGGTCACAGCAAAGTCACCCACCTGCAGCTAAGGCAGAATAGGAGCAGGTCTGACACTCTACAGACTCCTTAACAACTTTCTTCTTTTTGGGTGCGGGGAAAGGTACTACATCAGAGAACGAAGGTTCCTCCAAAGGCAAGCTGAGGAAGAGATGTCTAAGGCAGGTAACAGGCCTGGAAAAATTTGTAAAGTGTAAAGCAGATAACAGTGGTTCTGAGGGTAAGTAAATTTCAGACAGACCTCCACAAGCACAGCATCCTGCCCCAAACACATAAAAGTTTCATAAGTAAGCAAAGTTTCTGTCAAAAATAAAATGTTTCCTCACAAAAAGTTCACATAAGTATAAACATGAAGACTCTCTTGCAAAAGTAATGACTGTGTCAAAACATTCTGTTTACTAGCTAACAATAAATTTTTCACAGAAATTTTTTTTTTCACAAATAACTAGTGGAAGGCTCTGCCCAACAAGGACTTATCTGCTCAGCTCTCAAAAATTGCCAGCCAACCATCAGTTCCACAAGGCCTGTGGGAGTAGCACTCATTTCAGCATCTAAAACAGCTCTGAAGCTTTTCTACACTCCAACTGCCTTTTATATGGAGATCTGCATACATAGTAATGAGCCTAGCTTAGACAGATTAGCAATTAATTACTAGATGTCCTTCTATATCACTGTTGCAGTATTCTTAATGTTAGGGATTTCACGTACAGGGCAGCCCGATGTTCAGCCAGTATACCAAAGCCTAATGATCTTATATGCGCTATATGTCACACATATGCTGCGCGCAGAGAATGTAGGGCATAAATGTGATGTAGAGATGCAGCTACCCAGAACTTCTTTGCTGCCAGTTTGAAAGCTATTACTGCTCATTGGTCTGAATGCCTTGTTGCTGTGCTGAATACCTAGCCATCAGATAAGTGCCACATTGCAGTTGTTTTTTTTCTTTTCTTTGGTCTTGTATTTTATTTTGCTTATCTAGAGTTCATGTCAACCAAGAAGGGAAAATGTCAGTGTGGGAGGAAAATTCCCATAAGGATCGCAATGAACAGTGTCTCGTTTTTTTGTGCTTCCCACGACCATATCTCTTGTAGTATCTGTAAGACAGTTTTGCCTAGAAGACGTTTGTCTTCCCTGGCCATTTATCTTGAAACCAATGGCTTCAACAGTTAGCCCAAAGTAACATGGTGGAATCTTTTAACACAGAGGTAGTCCCGCTAGGTAAGAAGAAGTTATTATGAGTTGCTTCAGGTGGATACTCCTAAACCATCTGCAGTTCCTCCTGTGTTGGCTGCCTTGTTAGACAATTTCATTGCTGCTTCCAAATCTCCTAATTCTCAGCCTCCTGCTCCTAAGATTCCTGAGGTTTGTCAATTTTTTTAAATGGCCTTCTGCTGATTCTGCTGTGGTGTCAATTTCTTCTGACAAACCTTCCAAATTAAGCTCTTGTCCTCTTTAAAACCTTTGCCATCTGATAAGGATAGTAAAAACAACGGAGAGGATAGTTAAAGCTTACACTGCTTCTACTTTGTCATTTGGGGCTCTTAATTACCAGATCCACATGACCAGGCATGGTCTGGGCTTGACTGCTCAAGCTTGTCAGGTTATTTCTGACTGCCCCGATTCTAAAGGCAAATCTTCTGCCTTATCTATTTTAGGTGCTGCTTCTCAAGTGGCTAGCCACTCTATTAAGTGTAGCTATGATGCTGTTGATGCCTTTTCCAGGGTTGCGGCTTTTGGGTCTGTCATGAAGTGTCATTCCTAGCTTTGTTTCCAGTCTTTGCCTGAAAACATGAAGGCTAAGTTTTTGGATGCACCTTTGGACAATAAATATCTTTTTGGGACTGCTGTTGTTGACCCATTTAAGTCTCTTCAAGTGAAAGGCAAAGCCTTGCAGGACCTTAACCTTTCTCTCCTATCCCAGAGTTCCAGAGGAATTATTCTTCTACATCTGCTTTTGTTCACAGACAACCCCACCAGGCCTCCAAGGGCAGGGAAGGGTGGTAGGTGGGCCCCCTCTGCTATGGCTTCTCAAATATCTGTGGCCCAGAACCCTCTTTTATCTGATAAGCTTGCTTCTCTCTGACAATTTGCACCCCCATCTCTTAGACCAGGTTCCTTTGTCCCTTCAGCTTTCCCTTTGGCTTCCAAATTGGCTTCTCATCACTTCAGACACTTAAGTCCTTTCTATCATCCATCAGGGTTACTTCATGGTATAGAAGTCTTTCCCTCCTTTTTCACCGATTCCTCAACCTCCTCTAGCGCAACTTCCACATTTCCAGGAGGTCCAAAGTACCTGGTGAATCAAGGAACCATTCAACCTGTTCCCCTTTCCCCAAGTGTGAAAGGGTTTTTATTCCAGGATTTTCCTGGTTCCTCAAAAGGAGAGCACTTGGAGACCTATTCTCGACCTCTCCCTGCTCAACACTTTTCTCAAGGTCCCTTCTTTTTGGATGCTTACTCTTCAAACCATGTTTCCTCTTTTACTACCCCAGGCTTTTCTTGCATTTTTGGATCTGAGAGATGCTTACCTTCATATCTCTATTCACTCTTTTCAGGAAGTTTTTACATTTCTCTGTCTTCCTTTCATTTTCAGTTCTCTGTTTGGCTCTTTGACCTCTCGACTGCCCAAGGACATTCACAAAATCCCTAGCTCCTGTGACTGCTTTCTGCAGGCTCCAACGCATTCAGATTTTTCCTTATTTAGATGACCTGTTGCTTCAGGTGACTTCTCCCAGTAGCCTGTTACAAGGTCTGGAATTCATCATCTCTCTTCTTCAAAAGTCTGGGGTTCACTATTAACTTTCGAAAAGTCCATCCTGATTCCCCTCTCAGGATCATGTGTAGCTGGGATGCAGGATTCAGACAGAGCCAATGTTGGCCTCTCTTCCACCTCCAAATGTTTTGCCACTGACAGCCTTCTTTCAGTCTTTTCTTCCTCTGACTGCAGTGCTAGCTGTGGAGTTTCTTCAGGCCCTGGGATTCATGGTCTCTTCTACTCCAATGCTCCCTCTTGCCAGACTGCATATATGGAAGCTTCAATGGTACAAGTCAGTCTGGTTGCAGCATTGCCACCCTCTGGATTTCAGTGTACCTCTCTTTCCTTGTCTAAAGAAGGAATTTGAGTGGTGGATTCAACAGTTTGCTCTCAATCCAAGCCTACCCCTTTTAGCCCCCAGGCCCTTCACAAGAACTGGTCACCTTCAAGAGAAAGGCAAAACCTTGCAGGACCTTCATTTGTCTCTCCAACCCATAGGTTCCAGAGGAATTATCCTTCTAGATTTGCATTTGTTCATAGGCAACCCCACCAAGCCTCAGACATGTGATGGGAGGCTTCATTTGGTCACCTGAAAGTTCAGGGTCTCTGGTCCCCCCTCAGAAGTTTGACCATATCAGCAAAGATAGGACAGCTCTGATTCTGGCCTTTCAAACTTTTCAACCCATGTTCTCTCCAGGCCCCTTGAAGGTGTGCACAGACAACACTACAGTGATGTAGTATGTCAACAAGAAGGGAGGCACAAAGTCTTACCTCCTCTGCAGGATGGCTGTTCAGGCTTGAGTGGTAGCTTTCAAGTTATCAGTTAACTCTTCAAGCAGTATATATTCCTTCAGAGCACAGCCTAGTGGCAGACTGTCTAAGCAGGTCCAAAAAACAGGCTCACAACAAATGGATGCTTCATAGAGACATGTTTCTGATTACTGTCCATCGATGGGGTATTCCTCAAGTAGATCTTTTTGCCTCCCCTCGGAACAGGCAGCTCACTTTCTTCTGTTGCAGAGTGCCATGCCATCTGGCGTGGAAGACAGATGCCCTTTCTCTGGAAAGGGATGTTTCTTCATCCTTCCTCTCCTCTTCCTCTACTTCAAGAATCCTGCAGAAGATTCAGCTGGACTCCCCAAAATCTTGCTAGTGACTCCCTTTTGGCAAAGACAGCACTGGTTCCCCCTTTTAATGCGTCTGGGCAGGGACAATCTCAACAAGTCACCTCACCATTTGGACCTCCTACACAGGACAAAGGGTCTCTCATCCACCCTTACTTGTCCACTCTTCAACTGACACTGTGGGTAATAGGGTTTTGATCCCTTTCAGGCACCTCTTTTCTGTGGATGTGCTCAGGATTTTACAGAAGGCAAGGAAACCCTCAACCAGAAAATGGTATATGTCCAACATCCATTCATGAAGGTCTTCCCTTGATGTGCTTAGAAAATCCACCTGAATTCTGTCCAGAAAGGGAATGCAAACTGCTTGGAAGGATAGGGTTGCTTTTATGGCCTGTTCCCATGCTAGAAGGGACAATCTGCATAGCTGATAAGACTCTTTAATTTCTCTAAGTCTTTTGGGATTCTAATGCCATGACGAGAATGGAATCCATTCCTAAGTCAAAGTATGATTAAAGTTCATGAAATTAGCATTGTTTCAATCTCTGATGTCATCCAGAAGTGCTCTTCTAATCCATGTACCACATGGCTGTGGTGCGATATGTGAAAAAACTGAGGGGACCTGGAGACCAAGTGTGAGAAAAAGTCTGCAGGGCCTGAATCAGTGCTCACATCTTCTTCAGGATGATGTGTTCTGTCCTCTGATTTGGTGGCCACTGTCCCTGGATTCTTAGAGAGCCCATCCATGCCCCTCCGGCTATGTCAGCTGGATCTGTGTGTTGGCCCTGGTGAGATGTCTGCAGCTTGAAAGGAAGACCTGGGCTAAAGTTAATGGGTGTCCAAAGGATAGGAATGCTGGGAACAGACACATTTCAGGTACCACTGAATCCTTTTCATATAGAGTCTTGTGAAGTGCTGCTGCAATGAATCCCAGAGTCCTGAAGACTTCCCTTGTAGTGCAGAATTGAAGGGGCAGGAGAGATTTTAAGTAGTTGGAGAGGGTTTGTACCTCCTCTTTTTGAAGGAAGGCCTCCATGAGATGCATGTTCAGCCTGCAGCTAAGAAAGACCAGGTCTTGGGCAAGATTCAGTGTTACATTTTTAAACATAACACGGACCCCAGAGTCTACTAGAAGGATACAGTGAAGTCAAGATGCAGAAGAATCTGCTGAGAGGGTCCCTATATTTACAGGTCATATAGATACTAGAATATTTGGATTCTCAAGTGGTGTCAGGCACTTTGTGAATACTCTGGTAGCTGGAGACAATCCAAGGGGTTAAGCAGGGAACTGAAAGTGTGATTAACAAGATGAAAGTCTTAGGAATTTCCTGAAAGATGTGTAATGGGAATGTGGAGATAGGCATTCTTAGGTCCAGAGATATCATAAATGTCTGAGGGAGAATAATAAACACAAGAGTTTAGAGTGACAACATTCTGAATGAGGGGACCTTTAGAAATGTACTGAGAAGTAACAAATCCAGTTGTTCTTCTTTCGGCTTTTCCCGGTTAGGGGTCGCCACAGCGGAACTCCAGTCCTCTAATCATTGGTAGTAGATTTTTACGGTGCCGAGGTGCCAGCTAGACACCCAACCTTCAACGAAGGCAAGCCCATTCTATGCATGTTTTTCAAACGCCACTCGACTGTGGGGAGGACATGCAGACTCCACACAGAAGGCGCTCCAGCCGAGAATCGAATGGGAGAACCTCTTGCTGTAAGTAAAAAATCCAGTATAGGTCTCAATTCTCCTTTGCTGGGTACTAGAAAATGCCTGTAATAGAGCCCTTTTCCTATGTACGGTTGTGTAACAGGTTCTATTGTGCCTTATTCATGCAGGGATAGTAGGATAAGAGGTAAGAAGTTTACCTGATTTGGAGGGGGTGGTGGGTTACCACTGAATGGTGGAATATCCTTCCAAGTCATCCTGTAACACTGTTGTATGATGGAAAGGACTCGTATGTCTGATGTAGTGAGATGAAAGTTTGAAACAGAAGAGGTCAGGCTTTTTGACAGCAGGAGGAATGGACCAAGGTGGACATGGAGACAGAAAATAGTCAGGCTGATTTGTCTGGATTGGGAAGACTCCCATATTTAAAATCCCTGTCTGGTTCATCATGAAATCTCTTTCTAGGCATTTTCTCCCCCTTCTATGGGGGCCTAGAGTCCCTATGAGACAAGATGGTGGGCTTGGCTGGGTAGTTTCTCTGATGCCTGGGAAAAGAAGTGAGAATAATTGTGTCTGCAATCATTCATAATATTGCCTTGTTCTTGCAAGGCTTTCAACATGTTGGCCGCTTCAGGGCCAAATAATAAATCCCTATCCAGGGGAGAATCCAGGAGCTTACTTTTTATGCCCTCAGGTAGGGAGTCTGAATGAAGTCATGTGTACCTTCTAATGAAAGAAGCAATAGCAGCTGCTCTGGAATAAGCTTACACTGCATCACATCTGCACCTAATGCTGTGTCTAGCTATGTGGGAAGCTCAAGCTACCACAGGCATGAGCCTGCTGCTTGATGCCAGATACTTCCAGAGAAGACAGTATTTTATTCAAATTAGCCAGAACAGACAGTAAATATTTTGTCATCCAAGTCTGGTAATTCACAGCTCTGAAGGCCAGAGTGGAGGAGGTGCATACTTGTTTTCCAAATCCGTCCAATATCCTGCTAGTTTCTGAGGGGAATGGCATTAGCAGCAGGTAACAGCTTAGATGGCTTGTCCACAGAAAAAGAAAAAAGCAGAGGGATCTGCCAAAGGATTCTTATAAAGGAGCTTTAAGTCTCTGGGCACTTTATAAAATCTATTGGGTCTTTTAGCTGGTGGGGGTTGAGAATCTGGAGCAGTGGAAGTGGATGCAAAAGCATCCATAAAAGCCTCCAAAATAGGAGGGACAGATGCAGGCATTGGGGTGCCTATCTCTAGCGTACTGTAATATATTTTTTGTACACCAGAAATATGCATAGATTCCCATTCAGAATGCTTCATCATGCTAGATATGAGTTCCCCAAAGGACATTTCCTCTACAGGAGACAGGATTTAAGAAATACTTATCATCAGGGACCACATAGCCTGGGGATTGAATCTGGGATGAGCAGTGCAGGAAGTGTTCACCTGAATCAGATTCTACTACTTCTTCCTCTGATGATGTCTCAAGTTGCCTCTTCTGAGTGGCAGAAGGAAGAGGAATAAAGTATTACAATTTGAGAGGAAAATTCCATCCATTCTTTTTTCCTGGGCCATCTGAGGAAAAGAAACGTATATTTTTTTTCTTTCTTCTACTTCTTCTTGGGAGTGACATCTACTTTAACAAGTCATGAGAGATCCAACCCTTGACGTTCCTCAGTTACCGATCTTGGAACGTCTTCCCGGACTAACATTTGAAGAATACCCTCCAGTCTTTCCATAATAATGAGATGTGGTTCCTCCTTCTCCCCAGTATCGGTTAGAGCAGTCATATCGGACAAGTGAGAATCAGACACCATATCGACCTCCAGCAGGGTCATGGTAGAAGGAGCCTGAAAAGCAGCTGAACGTACCACTGGGTCTAAAACCTCAGCGGGTGCATATGAATTCAACTGGGCAGTCAAAGGATCAGGCCTAGGATTTTTTTTCATAATGACTGGGACATCTGAAGTGTAAGGAACTGCCATTTTAGCCTGGGCAAAGTGCTTAAGGCGGTGGATCTCCAAATAAATGTTAAGTGAGGAAAGGTGCATACATAGGGTGTTTGGTACAAACAACTGACAAATACTGCAGTTTTTATAGTAGTGCTCTGCACCTAGGCACAAAAGACAATGGGACTGGAGATCCTTAAAAGGAATCCGCCTACCACAATTGCATTTTCTCCTCTTCACTGACATCTAACAATACTAAATCACAATAACTTTACAAAAAAAGGAAGGTTCCCCAATGGGGCACTTAGGTTCATAGGTTGGTACTAGGGTATCGGCCCTAGGGCCTATTCAAGCCTAGCCATAACAGTTCCCTGGCTATTTTTTCCCACAATATTTACTTCCCTACTTATCTGAACATGTGAAGGCACAAAGATACCAAGGACCACACTTAGAATAGACCGAGGGGTGTGAGACCTGCATTTGGACTGGCAGCGAGATATTCTAAGGGTTTCATGCTAATATGTCCACATATGTACCCTTACGCCCACAGGCTTAGCTCACACGTTGAATGTATGGCTGGATGTACAGGTTATTACGTAAGATAACCCAACAGTTTGGAATACCGCAACAATCACTTAAGGAAGGAGATCTCTTACTTACCTTATAAATTAGGTCAAGGTGAATGAGTTTGAATAAAAAGTACAGTTTTGTACCTACCATAAATGTAGATGTTCGAATGTACACCCTGCTGCAGTCATCACACTTGGGTTATCCTGTCGTCAGGCGGTCCCGCAGTCGGCCGGAATTCCAAAGTCTTGGTCCGGCGTCAGTTGCTGTCGCTTCTTCCCTGACGTCAGTGCGCCAGGGGTATACATAATGCATCCAACGCCATTTTCTTCAGTTTTTCTTGCCCCAGATGTCAGTGGCCCAAAAAGGTGGTCAGTAATTAGTACTAAATTAAGTAATTTTTGCACAAACACAAAAGCCCTCCAGCTATAAGCAAATACATCAGGAAGGTATTGTAGAGAATTAGCCAGTTAGATCAGAGGGGATGGAGGGAGGGTAACCTGGACTGCAGCAGGGTGTACACTCGAACATCTACATTTATGGTAGGTACAAAACTGTACTATGTTCATCGTGTTACCCTGCTGCAGTCATCACACTTGGGTAGAATCCCAAAGCTAAGGATGGGTGGAGGAGTTATAGAGGGTTAGAGGAGGCTAGAAGACCCTGCAGAACTGCAGTGGCGAAGCCAGCTCTAGTCTTAGAGTAAAATGGTAAGTGATAGTGTTTGGTACAGGTGTGTACTGAACTCCAAGTTGCAGCTTCGAAAATTTCCTTGGTTGGAACCCCCCTGAGGAAGGATGCAGATGTAGCCGTTGCCCTGGTAGAGTGGGGCCTAATGGTAGCAGGAACTGGTTTTCCATGATGGGTATAGCAAAAACGAATGCAATGACCTATCCATTTGGAAATGGTTTGTTTTGATATAGCCTTCCCTTGTGAAGCTGTAGCATAGGATACAAAGAGCTGGTCAGATTTTCTGAAAGCCTTAGTTTTATCCAAGCAGTAAAGAAGTTGCCTGTGAATGTCCAAGGAATGCAGGAGTCTTTCTCCTTTGTTCTGTGGATTTGGGAAGAAGGTGGGTAAGTGGATGGTTTGATTTAAAGCCACACTGGAAACCACCTTAGGCATGAAGGAAGGATTAGTTCGTAGAGAAACTCTGTCTTGATGGAAAATGAGGAAAGGCTCCACTGCCATTAGTGCCTGCAGCTCTGAGACTCTTCTAACTGAAGTTATTGCTAGCAGCAGGGCAGTCTTCCATGATAGAAACTGTAGATCTGCAGAGAAAGCTGGTTCAAAGGGAGGTAGCGTAAGTTTTTCCAGAACAAAATTGAGGTCTCACGTTGGTGTAGGTGCTCTCCTGGGGGGCCTAATGTTTTTTTGCCCCTCTGAGGAACTGCCTTAGAAGTGGATGCGAAAATAAGGGTGGATCCGTGTTGTAGTGGGCTGAAATAGTTGATGCATGGATTTTAATGGAAGAAAAAGAAAGTCCTTTGTGCAACATCTCAGTTAAATACTGTAGAATGTGAGGCTAAAGTGTGTTTTGGCCTTTAGCTTGGTTCCAGGCACAAAACTTTTTTCCATTTGTCCGAATAGGCCTTCCTGGTGCTGGGCCTCCTAGCTTCCAGAATGACATCCATAACTGCTTGGGAAAGAGGAGCTGGCTGGATGCTTAGGTGATTTGCCATGCAGCCAGATTTAAGGTTTTGAGCTGGCTGTGAAGAATCTGATTGTTTTGCTGTGTGAGCAAATGGGCAATTTGTGGTAAAATCCAAGGTGGGCCCTGGGCCATATTCCTCAATAGTGGGTACCAGTGCTGGCGTGGCCAGTCTGGGGCTATGAGTATCAGTCGTGGTCTCTCCTTTCTGACTTTCAGAAGCACCTTTGTGAGGAGAGGCAATGGAGGAAGGCATATACTGTCAGGTTTTTCCAACTGAATGAGAGTGCGTCCACTTTCCAAGCTTGATGGTGAAGTGTCCTTGTACAAAATTTTGTTAGTTGATAGTTTTGAGGACTGGCAAACAGGTCTATGTCTGGAAGGCCCCATTTTTGAGTTATCATTGCAAATACTTGTGGATCCAGTTTCCACTCATGGGGATCCATGATGTTTCTGCTGAGGTCGTCTGCCAATGTGTTCTTTTTTCCTGGCAGGAATTGAGCTTGTACCTGAACTTGGTAAGCCAGAGCTGTGTTCCACAAAGTCATTGCTTGCCTGCATAGAGGGTAGGAGTGTGTACCCCCTTGTTTGTTTATGTACCACATTACTGTGGTGTTGTCCGTCCTTATTGTAAGTTGTCCTGGATGTAATAGATTCTTGAAGGCTGTCAGAGCATTCTGTATAGCTAGCATCTCTTTTTGATTGATGTGCAGATTCCTTTGATCTGCAGTCCATATGCCTTGAACGCACTGTCCTGCCATGTGTGCCCCCCAGGCATAGTCCGATGCATCTGTTGTTATAGTTTGCCTGGCTGGGGGCAAGGTGAAAGGCTGACCCTTGTTGAGGTGACATGCCTGTGACCACCATAGAAACTCCTGTTGTAGGCAGGGAATGAGAGATATCATTGTGTCCAAGCTGTGGCTGTGTTGAGACCATACGCTTTTTAGGTACCACTGTAATTTCCTCATATGCAGCTTTGCAAATGGTATTAGTAGTATGCAAGATGCCATGAAGCCCAAGGCCTGCAGAATTTTTCTTGCAGGTAGTTGGGTCTTTGTTGCCATTGTTTTGAAATATTGAGTCAGTTGTAGTTGTTTGTCTGGCATCAGGTAAGCCTTCTGGGCCGTTGTATTCAAGCTGGCACCCAGGAATGTCATATTTTCTGAGGGTACTAGTTTTGATTTCTTTTCGTTTACTGTGTACCCCAGGCAACTTAGAAGATGTTTTACAAAAGCCAGATGTTGTAAGAGGATGTCCTTGCTTTCTGCTTGGATGAGGCAGTCATCCAGGTATGGGTATATTTGAATTCCTCTTTGTCTGCAGTATGCAATTACTGGTGCCAGGCATTTTGTGAAGACCCTGGGCGCAGTAGATAAGCCAAAGGGCAGTGCAGAGAATTGGTAATGGGTTGAACCCTGCAACGAAACGGAGGTATCTTCTGCAACTTTGTCTGATAGGGACATGCAGGTATGCCTCCTTGAGGTCCAACGTTACTAGCCATGCTTTCTTGCCCAACATGGGAAGAAGCTGCTGTAGTGTTAGCATCTTGAATTTGGGTACTTGTAAGAAGGTGTTTAGAATTGAAAGGTCCAGAATTGGTCTCCAGGCATTGTCCTTTCTGGGAACTAGAAAGAGTCTTGAGTAAAATCCTTGGCCTTGCTCTCGAGTAGGTACCAGTTGAATGGCTCTCATGTCCATGAGAGCTGTAATTTGTTTTTGTGCCTCTGCCCATTGATTTTGTGGCAGGTTTGGCATTCCTCTTTTCATTGGCAAGGTGTGAAAATGGAATCTGTATCCTCGTGAAATTATGTCTAGGACCAATTTGTCCTTTGTGACAATGTGCCAGTTGTCTGAAAAAAGTGCGAGTTTTCCTCCCAAGGGGGCTGCCAAGAGAGTGTTGCTTGGCCAGATGAAGTGCAAGTCATTGAGTTTGCCTTCTGGTAGTTTGGGACCTGTCTTCTCCTCCCTTCTGTGTTGCAGTGGCCCATTGGCGAGGCTTGTACTGGGCTTGTGGTTGTCCTCTGCCTCTTGGACGTCTGTATTTACCCCTCTGTGGTCTGTCAGTAGCTGGAAAGGACCAATTTTTTGTTGGCCAATTTCTGCTGAAGCGAGGGGGCTGTACCTGTAGGAAATCTTTGACTGTCTGCATAGATTTTGCCTTATCCTCCATTTTCTTTAAGACTTCTTCTGCTTTAACTCCAAAAAGAACATCCTGCTGTAAGGAAGCATCTAGAAGCTTTGCTTTAACGTGATCAGGCAGAGTTTGTTCCTTTAACCAAGCATGCCTACGTATAACAGACCCAGTGACAGCTGCTCTGCAGGAAGCCTCCAAAGAATCAAACCCACATTGTAAAGTATGTTTGCCCACCTGCTCAGCTGCTTGCAACAGATCCTGCATTTCTTTCAATTCAGACTGTTGAGGGAGTGTGCTCATTTTTTGTTTTAACTGAGACATTAGAAATTGCTGATATTTTAGCATGTGAAATTGGCAATTTAGTGCCCTCATAGCTAGAGTGGCTGAAGTGTAAACCTTTTTCCCCCACCTGTCTAGTGCTCTGGAGTCCCTTTCAGAGGGTACAGGATTTTTTGCCATAGAAGTCTTAGCCCCTTTGGGACCCTGGGAGATGGTCTCTGGATCAGCAACAGGGCTTTTATAAAGAAATTTGTGGGAATCAGGCACTCTATAGTATCTGTCAGTTTTTGCCGGAGCAGGAGTCAGAGAATCTGGGTTCAAACTGGATTCTAAGTAAACATCATCCACTATGTCTAAAACTGAGGGGATGGCTAGTGGTCTGTGCTGGGGGAGTAAAAGAAACTCTCTGAGCCTTTTTTTTTGAGTCAGAGTAGTCCTGACCTTCCCAGTGAAAAATTTCCCTTATAGTATGTAAAGTTTCCCCAAAGGAGTAGTTTTCAGGAGGAGAAGCTGAGGGAATAGAATCCTCAGCATCAGAGTCTTCATAAGGGGAGAAGGAGCAATCTTGGTCCTCAGAGGAGCCTGAGGAAATAGACACTTGTTCAGAAGAGGCATAATCTTCCTCTTGTCTAGGCCTTTTGTCGGGTGGAGGTTGGGAACCCCTGATTAAAGAAATCAAATCTTCAGCCATTTTGAGCATCTGTTTCTTAGGCATGGGGCCTTGAAATGGAGAGTGAACTGCAGTCTTTTTAGGTTTAATAGGAGTCTTAGTCTTAGGATAAGTTTTTATGGTGAGCGTCGTCGGACTGAAGACGCCTTCAGAAACCGAAGTTGTTTCTGCAGCACTGACATCTTTTTCAGTAGTGTCGTCGGTAGGGGCTACACAAAATGGCTGCATTGGCCTAGTACTCTCCGTCAAAAGCTCCGAAGCGGTCTCGGGTTCCAGATCTGCGGTAGTCAGGGGCTGCGTCGGAGCCTCACTGAAGCCCGGTGAACCGGAGACCGGACCAGCCGAGGTCTCGGAGTCTGGCTTGGGTCTAGGCTGCCTGTCCTTATCCTTGCGTTTTTTGTGCACGCCAGTAGTCGGTTGCTCCGACGGTATAGTGTAGTTAAATTTTCTACCGAAGTAGTGTTGTGCGAAATCAAAGCGTCTTTTTATAGTATGCTTATTAAACCTAGCACAAAAACGACAACCAGTGATGTCATGGTCTGGGCCTAGGCAAGGTATGCAGTAAGAATGAAAATCCTTATGAGATATTTGCTTCCCACAAGAAATACAATTGTTAACTTTTTCTGACATCGGTCTGAGGCAAGAAAAGTTTCCCCAACGGGGTACTTAGCTTTATTGAAGACTTTGGATCTGAAATTCGACTTTGAAAATCTCAGGAGTCGGTCAACTAGCACTTGCGAACTGCTTCTGCTTCGGGCACCGCACAGCAAGAAAGACTGGAGAAAATGGTGTCGGATACATTATATATACCCCTGGCGCACTGACATCAGGGAAGAAGTGACAGCAACCGACGCCAGACCAAGACTTTGGAATTCCAGCAGACTGCTGGACCGCCTGACGACAGGATAACCCAAGTGTGATGACTGCAGCAGGGTAACACGATGAACATCTGTGTTTTTATAATGACTTGGCTTAAAGGGATCTACTTAAGCATAATCATGACAAAATCATGTCAAGGTGCAAAAAAGAATTATGAAAAAGTGCTGCAATAAGTAATTTAAAAAGATATGCAAAATGGTGTACTTTAGTGACAATTTAAAATTTTGTGACTAAGTGCAAGTCCAGGAATAGTGACACTTCTTCTTTCGACTTTTCCTGGTTAGGGGTCGCCACAGCAGATAACCTGCCCGCTCATGATTGGCAGTGGAGTTTTACGGTGTCGAGTTGCCAGCCCGGCACCCAACCTTCCACAGAAGGCACACACGCATACACTCACGCCTAGGGCCAATTTAGAGTGTCCAATCCACCTACAGCATGTCTTTGGGATGTGGGAGGAAACTGGAGGAAACCCACGCGACCACAGGGAGGACATGCAGACTCTGCACAGAAGGCACCCCAGCTGGGGATTGTACCGGAGAACCTCTTGCTGTGAGGCAGCAACGCTAACTGCTGCACCACCACAGCCACCCATTCTATCAAGAGTAAAAACCACAATAATGCATTATTTAAACATACCCTTACATGTCCCAATCACAGGAAAAGTCTGAGGCTGCTATATATCTTGGATTATTCCAGTTTCTCTGAGAATGGCGATCTTGGAGTTAGTATACTAATTAGCAGAGAGTGTGGGATGATGCAGTGACCTGCTTTGTTGACATTCACTGTTCTCCTTTAGTTCTGCTGTTTGACTTTCATAATTCCAGGAACTGCAATTACAGGTGTCAGAATTACAATAGAGAGTGTGCTTTCTAATACACAAAGCATTTGAAATGTACTACTACTACATGTGGGACAGCTTGGAAAATCATGTGGAAGTAAATTATGTACCCATGCTGGATACTAAACCAAACTACAGCACATCTTTGATTAAAATCCATTCTCAAACAGATGCCAAGGTAACTTAAAAAAGTTAATTACAATAAAAGCTGCCCTGAAATTGAAGATTTGATGGTTGGCTGTATTCAATGTTTTCTTCACCTGAATTCATAAACAAGCATTATGGAACCACTTAGGAAAAACCCACAAAAATAATACAGTATCATTAAACAAAACATGCATTTACAACACCTTAATGCATTATCTGCATTTCGTACTTACTGGTAAACAGTGTAACAACATTTTACCAACATCATGTTTATCTTTAAATACCGGTGCAATGTCTCTTTAAATCAGTAGTTAGAGGACCTCTAACTGACCTATAAGACAATGTCTGATCCAGTTGAATTGTATCTTAAAGACTTCCTACTGAAATGTTGTGGCTCACAATGCTGAGTCCCGATAAGCCCCCCCCAAAAAAACAAAACAAAAAAAGACCGAAAATGCAAGAGAAAAGCGAATACTGAACATCGCTCTTTTCCTTTAAACTTGATTTTTGCAGGGGGCTAGCCCCCCCCAACCTATATATACCATACATACCAACTGTGAGATTACCACACCTTGGAGAAAAGGGAAAATTCTGAGACGTGGCAATCTCGGATTTTCTATATGTAAGTCTGGATTTTCTATTCAGCCATTTGTAGACCATTTGGTCTACAGTATGGGACTGCGGACTCCCAATATTTTAAATTGTTACCATCTAAAAGTCTGTAAATAGGCAGCTCTACCTCACCACAGAAGTGACACCCAGCAGGAGCACTAGGTATTTACTTAGTGGAGTTTTGAGCTAGGCAAGCTCACCCTACCATAGTACACTTGTATTAGGTAAACGAAGGGAAACTAAAGTACTGAAGCATGCTTCCACTTGGGAAGTAGAGATCAGATTCTCAAAATAATTGGTGAAGGGGAGGGGCCACTCCCGGGTAAGCCAACTTCTCAAAACCATAAAGCTGACCCGTTCTCTACCAGCTCTTACCAAATAACAGAGAGCTTATAAGGAATTCTGGGCAGAAACAAATGGGTTGTCGGGCTCTAGCCTAGCTTGGGAATACTCAGCTCCTGGAACAAATGAGTCAACTAAGTGAAGACAGAGGAGCCACTGGGAAAGGTCCTGGGGAGAGAATTAAAAAATTGCATTTTGTGTGTGTGTGTGTGTGTGTGTGTGTGTGTGTGTGTGTGTGTGTGTGTGTGTGTGTGTGTGTGTGTGTGTCAATGTCATATATAGGAAAACGTAACATAAAAATGATGATGAACAAAGCTAAATATTCATACAAAATATATTACTGGTGGTTTTCAGCACTCAAGAAAGAAGTGTGAGGGTTAAACAGAGGAAAAGTGTAAAAAAACATATTTAGTGTGCCAAGAAAGACATTTACAGAAATGCAAAAAGGGACTTCTTAGGCATGACAACATGGGTAGCACTCAAACCAAGATCTGCAAATACACGATATGCTGCTCTCATCTGTATAATGCACCTTATTAGGAATAATGGTATATAAAATGAGGTACAGAATTTGAAGGAGAGGTGTTAAAATCATCTTCAATAACACAGGCTAGATCGCATCTATACAATGGCAAAAATCGTCAAAAGAATAGGATATGGGCGAACAAAGAAAAATAAGGAGTGGTGGGTCATTTTATTTAGCAGTGGTCACAAGGGATAGGGAGCAGAACTGATTAAATGAACAGTCATAGGGAAGAAAATGTTAATAACTTCACAAACAGGAACATGCTCATAGATCAGATTAATAAGGTACAGACTGTCACACACTACTTCTAAAAGCTAAATGCAGAAGCACTATTGCATCACGGTGTGCTGCCTTCACTATGTTACCCGCCCCACTGAATAAAATAAATGGTGGGGGATAATCCAGAGCATAGTTCTTCCAAGCTCCTTACCAATTCTGTGCTCATATGGCTGCAAGGCTGCACTACTCTAAATTTATTAGAGTGTGTGTGTGTGTGTGTGTGTGTGTGTGTGTGTGTGTGTGTGTGTGTGTGTGTGTGTGTGTGTGTGTGTGTCAGTGAGAGACTGTCTGCCTTACAGTTAATAACTAACGACAGATATGCTTTGCAGGCTACTGTTTCCTGTTTATCCAGTTTAATTCAATAACAGCATGCTGTTAATCACTTGGACAATACTCTATGATACCACCATAGAACTGCCTGGCTCCAAATGACATTCACTGCACAGCCTGGTGTTCCTCAGTAAATTAAAGAGCAAAAACAGAAGCGTGAGCCACTTGCATTAACTCCTATTCTCCGCTTTTTTTTTTTTTTTTTTACAATAGATCCTTCAAGTAAAAAATAGGGCAAATGAGACTAGGACAATTTAATATGAAATGATACTAGGCTGCTACAAGACAGAATAAAACAATTTAAAGAATGAACATAAAGCACCATGATCAGAAAGATGTGAAAAATGCAAGAACATGAATTCACATAAAAAAAAAAAAAAATCGAACCTTGCCAAGAAAGAGAGTCACTAAAACATTTATGAAAGGCAAATTGTAAAGGTTTTACTCTACTTAAAAAAACAAACATAACAGTCTGGAACACTCAATACTAGCCAACTAACAGCTGTGTAAGAGCTTAACACAAAACAAAAATGCATTAGGAATTGCATAGTTTGATACCCAATGTTTAACAATACCCCAACACTCCAAATGGCGTAAATACCCGTCCCAGCTGCAATACACTTAGTCACACTGAAGCAAAAAAAAGGCAGCAATCACATGTGGAAACAACAAGTGTGTACAACAAGAAAGCAACAGAAAGCAGTTTCTTGCAGATAGCTAACAAGCTAATGAACCAGCTAACAAGCATGAAACATACGGCAAAACAAAACAAGACATTTGCAGCAGTGCAAAAAAAAAAAAAAAGATTGCAAATAAATTGCAGTCCACTTAACTATGGACTGTCTGGTGTCCCTACCACTGGCAGTGCTGGGAAAAGAAGCTGAAGTGAACAGTGAAAGCCTGCTCACCTATATTGGTAATAGGAAGACAGAATAGTCCAGTGCAATATTGTTACCTACTGGTGACAGAGGTGTACATCATGCAGTTCTGTAATGGGAATATGCTTGTGGCTCTCCCAAACTTTGTTTTGTCAGGTATCCTCCAATATGCATGTTTACTGGGGCCATGTGTGCACTGGGAGTGCTGAAGGGTCTTTGAGTTTGCAACTATGCATGCCAACCAACAGAAGGCGGGTATGGGTACATAAGAAAAATCCCATGATGGATGCCTATATGATAACTTCCTTGTATGGCTGACTCTGACCCCTGTAAGGAAGCTAGACTGAAGTATTCAGAAAGAGAGCTTATTTTTTTATTTTATTTTTATTTATCCACGTGTTGACTGAGTAGTCTCACTAGGCTTGTAGCCTCTTTTCAAGTGAGACCAGAGTGGCATTTATACTACTAGGGAAAATGTAGCCAATGTAGCCAGGGCATATGGAGAACTTCCACTACTCTTTTCAATAGGTGCTGTGGGATCTTCTACATCAACCGGAGTTACAACCAACGTAAGCAGACTGGACCTCAGTTTAATGTCTCATCTGAAGAATGACACACTAAGGAGTACAGCATCCCCCATTTCCAGTCGCTAATCTTTTTAGGACTATGACTAACAATACACATTTATGCCTCTGTACTTACAGTTGATAACATGGCAAAAAAAAAACAAAACATGGCACTCAATTTTAGACAACACAGTCTTGTACTCGGTAGTGGCAGAAAATTAAATATTTGTTTAATGGTCTCAGCATGCAAACACAAATAAGTTTAATACAAGGAAGTATCATTCTGTTCTATCACAATTCACATATTCCAGGTTCTTCCAACATACCAAATACATGTACACTCACAGAAAGGATGAACAAAAAGTCTAACATCAGTTCACTTATCTGGTTCAGAAATTATTCCATTCCATTCAATTTCTCTTGTAATTCTGTTTGTATCTGCAGTCCTGACTTCACATTTACTACTAGAGGATCATGTGCCATTCCTCATGCAGTCCTGCAAATTTGAAATTGATGCTGGTACTATAGGCTGGTTCAAACACTGTATGTAGAACAGCACCAACAGTGTCAGGTTTGGGGCAAAGTTTAGTAATCTTATGTTTCCCTTGGGAAAGGCAGGCATTCAAATAATTAAATTTTCCTTCTGTTCTATTATTACCCACAATTCCTGACTTGGAGCAGAAAATTAGCTAGTACAGCAAACAGCACAGTCTGAAGTAGAAGGTATGGATGAGCATTCTTCCAAGCTTTAAATACTATGACTAGGGGACCAGGTCTAAGGGGCTTTGAACCTCAGATTTTTCAGTAACAGTAAAATATGTTTACATGCTTTGATATAAAATGTTACGTGTATTCTAATGGTTTAGAAATCTCTTTCTACAGCCATTCATCTACCAACCAAGTGTGACCCAGGTAAGTTCCTCTACAAATAAGTCAGTACATAATTAATTTCTTTAATTGCTTCACTCATTAAATTTCCTTGACAGCATAATATAGAACCTTAAGTCCATCAGTCTCACTGGTCAAGAAGTGCTTTGATGTGGTGTTTCTCACTAATATTATATGTACCCTCCTTAAGTTACTCTATCCTGATAAAGCTTTTAGTGTATGCAAACCATATAAAGACATAAATAATGACAGAATAAATTAAGGCAAATGTAATTTTCCTAAAGTATTATCTAAATCTGTGCAACAGCCAGTGCTGTAGCTGAGACAAACAATGAAAAAGAAAATTAAGCATCCAAAATGAGCCTCAATAAAATGCCTGCTTTCCAAAAGGATTAGAAGATATCCATGGTGAAAGCACTCCTAAGCTGTGGAGCTATTAAATCTTTCAGTTACTAGCAAAGGCCGCTACACACAATTGTGTTTGCAGCCACAAACCAGTTATGTAGTGGGGAGGTCAAATAATTTCTTCATGGAGTTTGAGACAGCAAACACAAAGATGCATTCTCTCTTTAATCTGCATCCATCCGGGAAGTCATCTGCTATATGGAATTTTAGCTGCTTCTAGACTTAACTTTTTACCCAACTGCTGCCTTTGTAGCTTTTCCCTTAACAGAAAAAGGCCTGAGGCATACCTCACAAAGCTTCTCACATTTGATATCCTGTTCAAAAAGACCTGACATCATTAGCCTAGTGCTTGACATACTAAATCAGTAGCTGACCGATGCTAATTTTCTAAGTAACACAGCAGTATAGCTTGTGTTGATTATAAGTGATGTATAACGTTTGCAACTGGGAGTGTGTCAGTATGTTTTGTGATGTAAAATGCTTGCAACTAGGATTGTGTCGGTGTGGATTGTTTTCATTTACATATATATGCATGATTACCTATGTCGTAAGTGATGGTTTAATAATATGTTTAATGTTTAAAAAAAAGGCAGGAATTGAATCATTTATGTAAATGCTGCTTTGATTATATGACATAAAGCACTATATGTTAAGTCTGATGTTTGTAAATGTGAACTTGTTACTACAGTTTGATTGCTTTTATATAAATGTAAATTTGCCTATATTACAAGTAATAAGTCAATAAAGATGTTTAAAAAAAAAAAAGGATGTAAGGCACACTGTTACAAGAATGAGATCTTCAAATGGAGCTTAACGTTTCCAGAAAATTTAGGCCTGGCACGAATACAATGCATCTGTTTCAGGCCAGCAGTATTTTTTTTTTTTGGGGGGGGGGGGGGGGTCAAAAACATTTATTTTACCAAACTCTCTTCTTTCTACAGGTTCAATCACAAAGGGTAATCACATAGCTCACAGCAGTCTACAAATTTCCAACTTTCTAACAAAAGTAATGCATGCCACAGCCATTCACATGTTACTCCCTAGGCTGAAATATTCCCTACCACTTCCTTTGAAAAACAAAGCTTTTCCAGAAGACAGAAAAGATGATATTGCAATTTGTTCACTTAAGCCCCACACAAAAACATCACTGCATTACCCTGAAAATACACACCTGGATCCCAGTCATAGACACAGCTGCCTTCTTATCCAATACACTGTGACCTAAATTACTGAACGAATGTTACTGAACTCCACTTAGACAATAGTCCTATTTCATACAAAACAGTGACACTAATCTCCTTATTAGGCCACACTACACTTCAGCATCCACTGAAAAAGGTCATACTCAAAAACTGGACCTGAACATTGGAACATAATACCTCAGGTCATCAGATGGGGTCTATATTAAAAACAAGAAAGCCCAAAACAGCAAATACATGGACATCGACACATAAAGGTCGATGTACAAAAAGAGCGAAATACGCAACCGGCGAAAATAACACCTAACGTATTTACTTGGCCAGCAGGGCAGTCATGGGAATGAGGAAATATATGCTTTTCCCCACTGTAGTGTGGTCTCGGAGTTTGTATATTTAAGTAGGTGGGGTTTGGGAGCCCCCCTGCAAAAGTGTGTTCATTTAATTTTATTTAGTTAGTTTGAGCTTACTTGCATGGCACTGTTGGTTGACGAAATATGTTTGGCGTTTTCATTTTCGATGTACTTGTATTCGCTGTTTACAGTTTTCGTGTTTATAATATAGACCCCCATCAGATGCATATCGCTGCTAGTAGCCTGCAGAAAATCCTTACTACCCCCACTGCCTCAGTAAACCATACATCTGCTTAGCTTACTGATAAAGTCTTTACCTCACGTTTAAAAAAAATAGAAAGTCTTTACCCTACATTTTTGCTCTTCTACCTTATTCATTCAGTATAATTTCCTACAACCTACTCTCTCTGCCTTTAGTCTTCACCAACAATTTCTACACCCATATCATACCTCCATACACCCTTACTCTCTTGACTTCGCTTTACACTGGTCGTCCCCTCTACCACTAATCCCTTCTCCTTGGTGACAGACCTGTAGACTCTCGTCTTCACTTTACACTGACCTTCTCTCTCCCACTAATCCATTCTTCTTGGTGACAGACCTGTAGACTATCTTATACCCCCATATTGCCCACTACTTCTGCCACTTTTTATAATCTTACCATTTCTCCTTATTCTTCTCAATCTCGCTTAGTCAAAATTTATAGTTTACTTTTACAATAATCACATTAAGGCACATCTGTATTTAAGTCTACTGTGATTATTGTTTACAATGTGACATTGTTGTGCTTGCTGATTGTGATTCATTGTGTTTGTTGTTAACACCCTTCCTCCTCTTGTAATTTACTGTACATCGTTGACCATGAGGCCCAGGTTGTGCTTGAAAAGGGTTTTTACATATAAAGCAGCAGAAAGTATTTTAAGAACTAAGCCGAAATGGAAATAGGGATGACTGCAATTACGGGTACAGAGAAAAGGCAAGAAGAGGCTGGAATTTACTGGAGAAAATGGGCAAAGGAACCAAAGTATTGGGAGCAAATAATTAGAGGGAAAGGTAATAGAATGGGAGGAGGTCAATAATTCATTTGGACTGCAGGGTAGAGACTGCCTTGCACACACTGCAATGTTACTACATATAAGCTTCTGACAGAAGCTACCTGTGTTTAAATGACAAAGATGTCATTCCACGCACGAACAAAGGTCAAGAAACAAGGAACATCTCAACAAGTTCAGCAGTTTACACTTACTATGCAATGCCAATGTGAAACAAAATGACAACAGAGTGAAACACAACTTCTGCTCAACGGCAACTACACTAAGCAATGATGAAATATTTTTTTCAGTGAATATCAACAGTATTGCAGATGTACAAAAGGTTCTCCAGACTCAGATGGACACATAATTATTCATATTACTAAAAGCCTGAAAAAGGGCCTTGATGGTACATTGCAATTTATACAATAATAGCTTATTACTATTCAAAAACAAGCATGCTGATTGGATAGCCCAACTAGTGCGCCCATTGTAAATCGTGCATATACCAACAGAAAAAAGTCCGTCTGCTGAAGTATCATTTATTGGACAGACTTCTATAAGCATACACTTGGCAACACACCAAAATATGAGAAAAATCAGGTGTATTTTGCAAAACTAAAACAGAAACATACTTGATTTTCCTCATATTTCTGTGCTGTCCCAGTAAATGTCTACTTTTTAACAGTTAAAAAAAACACTAAGCAAACAACAACGGAGATTCTGTTTTCTTTGTCGCTTTTCCTGCACTGATGTACTGCTAAGTGTGGTAACGTAAGTCCCATTTGTATGTGCAGTACATCACTATATCAAAGACAATGAGAAAGAAGACAGAAGTGCCCTTATGTAATCACATTATTTAAGAAAGGTAAGTAATTTCGTTCTTAAATAAAGTTACTGTATAAAAGCTATAATCTGCTCATGTTTGTGGGTATATCAGGCTTAACCCATGGTTTGCTTTGTTTAATCATTTAGGCTTTGCCTTTGTTATCAAACCACACCAGCCATGGGTAATTCGTGCTATACCCATGCACAGCTGTGGATTATTGCTGTAGTATACCATTTACATAGTAATAGCCTTCTTCTCCCATTAATAAACACTGAATTCTTTCACTCATGCTGTAGCTGATGCTGATGATTTGCCTGATCTCACCAGACTTTACAGTAGTATCTGCCAGCCTATCTTATCTTGCTTCACTGTATACTCATACATACTCGAGTTGTAGCTGACAGCCTTGTAAAGCCAGGAGAAAACTGATCAACTATTAATATAAGGCCAAGACAGAGTCCATCTCCTCTTCCTCAGTGATTTTTTTCATTGTAGAAGTAAACTGCTCACTTCGTAAGGGCACTAATTATTTTTGTCTGCTCCTTCAGTAATAATGAACAAATGTGACACCAAACTCTGTATTGGCCTCTGCTGTTCTGTGGCAGTGTAACAAGCCATACTGTTAGTTCAAAACATCACCTCAGCAGTGTCACGTTACACTTACTGTACACAAAGTGTACAAATACCTACAGAATGAAGTAGAATAACGTTTCCTGAACTAAAATATGCAAAGCCTCTGCAAAAGGATCTACAGCAGCATACTAACAGAAGAACATAAACACTGGGAAAATTAAAATGAATTTCAAACTCTAACTACTGGCTTACCAAAGACATTTTGTTTTGTAGGTCCTATGAATGGGTTTATCCTCAGCATTTCTGTTTCCCAACATTCCTGTGCAGGGATGGATATGTACTGCAACAATGCATGTCGTGAAATCACATGTAAATTACACGGTTTACTTTCATATGTGCGTGATGCACATGGGCGATTACAAGAAGGTCGAAAGGAGTTTCCCAAATATCCACAAAATCAAAAACAAATTGTCCAAATGTGCAATGAGTGAATGCACATTGCAGATTCGGCATTTTGGGTGCAGATTGCACTATAGTGTGGATCGGGAAATGGTCCCTTTCCCCACTGTAGTGCGATCTTGGAGTTAGTATATTAAAGTAGGTGGGGTGTGGGGGTGCAGGGGGGCTTGACCCCCTGCATTACGATGTGTATTTGCATTTTTTGTTCGAAAATAATCGAATCTGGTTTTCCAGATTTTGATTTTCTAACATTGGTGACCTTCGACATTACGTTTTTTGCAGTTTTGAGTTGCACAACAGTGAGTTCGCATATGTAATTTACAGACATATGAAGGTAAACCAAATTACACAAGTCAGTGTACAACTTGTGACCGCCAGTCTGCCCCTTTGTCACTAGCAATCATCCACCTGCAAGTTAACATCAACAATGAAGATTTGTTTATGGCCAGAAGCAAACATCTGCATTGCATCCTTTCACTCTGAAGGGATTAACTGTATCTGAATTGTGACAGAAACTGAGAGGTGGAAGGAAGGGAACAGAAAAAATATGGAGAACTAAAGACCTGTCAGCTTAATAACAATGGCAGAGAAAGTCATCCAGAAAATCCCAGAGGGAAGGCTGACTGCAATTCTAGACAACTATAATCTCCAGGACAGTAACCAACAGGGGTTCACGGAGAAAAGGTATGGTCAGTCAGACCTGATCCAGTCTTACGATTGGGTTACAGGTGAAAAAGACAGGGAAGTATGAGCAGACACAGTCGACCTGGACTTAAGTAAGGCCTCCTTGTACTACTCAGAAAGAGGATAACAAAACTGAAGGGGTTGGGAGAAAGACCAGGATCAAGGAACTGGATAACTGATGACACAAAGACAGTTGCATCAGTGGGGGAAAGAATCTAACAAAATATTCTGAAAGGTTGAACAAGTGACTAGGAAGGTAACAGCTGGATTTCACTGCAAACAAATGCAAATTACTGAACTTAGGTCACAACAATCTTGGTGTGAAAAATTAAATGAGAAATGTAAAATGACAGCAACAGAGAAAGAAAATCTGGCTGTTGCTCACACCTGGAATGCAGCACATCTGGGAGCAGAGTAAAAGCAGTAACAGTAATAAAGAAACAACTACAGTGTATCCTCATGGGAAATTATTCCAGAAACAGAGGCATGCCTCCACCCTACTCCCTGAGAAGAGCATGCAATTCTTGTGGTCGTGAGGAAAAGGATATCAGGCTGTTGTAAAGAATTAAGAGGAAAGCTACAAGAAAGTGTCATCTGATGGAAGGGACAGAATACATGCAGAGGTAAGAGCAGATACATCTTTCCACACCTGAGACCCAGAAAACCAGGGAGAAACAAAATTCATATTCACACGCTCATGTCAGTAAGATGTGAGGGGAACATTTTCAACAGGAATGACAGAGCAGGATGGAAGGGCAGACTGCAGGAACTAGCTACTCCCTGGATCTTTGAAAGTGCTTTTTCACACAGAAGAATGTGGACTCATGGTAATTAAATTGGTGGAACGGAGGAATCCGCAGACACATTCAACAGCACATGAGATAGGTAAAAAAGAAAAGGGTTGGCATTTTAAGGCAATTAAATGTACAGACTAAACAGTTTTATTGCCTCCTGCTGTCAAACAAATGTAATATAATATAATTTAGTCTAAGTATACAGTTGCTGAACTTTCAGGGAAATCTAGCAGCTAAGGCCAAATGGAGGGGGCGCCAAGCGTACAAGAGAAAAGGAGGGTATTCACGACCCACCAATAGGGGTTCTTCACGGATACATAACACTGTGGGAATATTTTTCTTGTATCTTTTTTCCAAATTCTTTTATTAACTTTTATACTGCATACAGACAGAGAATAACAAAAGATAACTAAAATATAATACAAGAAAAACAACATATACAGCCATATAAACTACATACATCTATCTACAATAAATGTATGTGCCTAATATAGTAGCAGCAACATTACTGACAGAGTACTGTACTACTAAGAAGAAGAAATTACTATGGGGAAGAGGAAACATTTTTAAAGGGGAAAGAAAAAAGAAGCCAGATCTCAACAGTAAAATAGCTAAAAAGTAAGAGATGGTTAAGTATTTGAAAATTTTAAATAATAATCTCAAACGTTTTTGACCAATATTCAGTTGAGTCATTAAAATTTTTTTATGTTGTAAAAAAACTTTGTAAAACTCTTATATATAACTTCAACAGTCCTCCATGATCAGCCCTAGGACTGGGTTGAATCCAAAGCAGTAAAACTACACAGGTGGCAGCAGCCAGCCAAACACATAAGAAATAGTAAGGAAAATGAGTTCTGCAAAAAGAATACCTAACCGGAAGGCATAACTCAACAACTGTACATAAAAGAAGTCTTCTTGGAAATGGAGCATTACGGACCCCTGACAGCAGACCACTGAATACTAGAAGCAGGTAATTCTAAACAGAACAGATGGGACAAAAAAAAAAACAATGCCAAGCAGAACTCAGTTCCCTCCTGTCACAGAGATCAAATGGAATTTACAGACTCCCCACTCCCAGGACACCAAGACACAATCAAGCAGTCTACCCAATTACACTTTATCTATCTCCGGCGGAGAACTACACCCAGAAGACTGCAATGCTGCTGGGAATGAGGATATTCTCTTTCCCCAAAAGAGACAGGAGGAAAAGAACCTGGAAAAGGAAATATGCCCTTTCTAAAGGGGGGGGGCAGTGAAGAGAGCATGCATTCCACCTCAGCAAATCCTAAAGAGCACATGCATACTCCAAGAAGAATGAGCACACAGGAAGGAAGATTACCTTAAAATTTGGATAAACTTCAACATTACACAGCCAGAAGACCCTATAACAGAAAGGCATGTATGTCTGTTGAACAGGAAGTTCAAGATTCGCAAGGGGGAGGATGTCAACAAGGGGCTGCCTAATCAGAAGGATCAACAGGAATCAAGCATAGGGCCTTCTCCATCCCCTGAGAGGGAAGCAGTCTGAGCAATAGGTATCCACCCTAAGCAACCAGAGGAAGCTGAAGCAGGAGGCTACAAGTATCTCACCACCCACATGAAGACCTACTCCCACTTGAGCACAACAAGGCTTTTTAGCAACTCACCACTCCTCCAACAGGACCCTAGCAAAAGCTGGTACAAACCTAAAAGATACTGGTCCAGCCAAGTAATAAAAATGGAAGCTGGCCCAATACGGAAAATGATCTTTTCAGTTCTCCTAGTCACCCAAGGACTACTGCAATCCACACCCTCCATATGAACACTGATGGAACCAAGGACCAGTTAACTGTGTTTCTGATGTCAACAGATGTTGTAAGCCAGAAATGGGAATGCCTGAAAATAGAGGAACACGTACCAAAAGACTCCTCTTGAGAGCAGATGACCGAACATGAAGAGAGGAGGTACTCCATCCTCTTGGGAAGTGGGAAGTATCTGTCCCCGGAGTAACCCATCCCAAGACCTGATCCCGAAGAGGCCCACCCCAACAAACCCTCCCCTCACTCAATGTGAGTCAAGGAAAAGCCCAGAGAGGCAAGCCACATTATTTCATTCACAGAAATGAGAAAGCCAGTAAATACTAGACTAGGAAAACAACTGATCCGGGACAGAAAAGACATGGATCCTTGCAAGAACTAGACAGATGTGAACAAATCCCCAAGCCAAGAAAGAGTGGAGCCAACAAAACATGCTCCTTAATCAGGAAGGCCAGAAGCAAGTACACAGCCCCCAAATGAAAAAGTATCTCAAACAATTCTACCCATCTTCACCTCAAAAGAAGGTGTCAACCTCCCATAGTACAAAGAACTGTAAAGGAAAGATTAGCTCTACATTCATCAGAAGTTAAGCCTCGATCTCATACCTGCCTCAGAGGGTCCTCAAATAGTAAGGAATTACCCATGCCTCTCTCCTTTTATCTACCTGCAACAAAGAAATCCATGGTATACAAAGGGAGGGAAATCATCTTAGGGATAAAGTCTGTCTAGGCTCCTACAGTCCAGATTGCTCTCCCTCCCCATCCCATCTCAAGGACAAAACCCTGACATGGCTAGCTATCTAAAGGGAAGAGATAGCCAGCACTGAAAGCAAAGGAAGCCTATTGGAAATGGAAGATATTCTGAGCAAGGAGACCACAAGGACTGTGCAGCCATAGGAAACCTCCTCTAAGGACTGCTACCACAGAACTCAGACAGACCATGCTGAACATCCACCCAAGCATACCAAGAAACCGGGATCCAGGGCCTAAATGGAGAGATGAAATCAACAAGAAAAGGAAAGTAGCATTGCTGGAAATGAATTCATCTAAATCTCACCAAGACAACATTAATACATAGACATTTTATATATCAAGGAGAAAGGGTAGGTAAAAAGTAAAAAAGAGAGCTGGGGGCAAAGATCCCAGGGGAAAAAAAGTGTCCAGTCCTGGTGTACACACTGGTGCCAGAAGTGGAAAAAAAGTGGCAGTATAGAATGCTCTAGACATGGAGCCATTCCTACCATAGAGTTAGGCCAAGCTCTGGGAGAGGACAGCCCCTGGGGTAGAAGGAATTGGTCCACAAAAACTGACAAGCCAAAAAAGAGCCATAAAGATGACAAAGTGGACTAGTGAGGGCAAGGAGGAAATCATGTATTGCTACTTTTATGCAAGAAACCCAGACTTTCAAGATAGAAAGAAATTAGGAGAAAGAAAAAATACTTGCACATGAAAAATTTCCAAACGTTTCAAATAAAAAATTGAATTCATTAATACTACGGATCCATAAAAAATAACAGATAAAGAAATTTTGGACTGTCTGGAATAAGAAGAGCTAGAGGAAGTGCAAAACTATAAAGAACAAAACCCAGAGATTTTTGAAAAGTTAAAAAAGAAACATGAATGTGGGAAAGAAAAACAGATTTGATATATTGTAATATCTATGCAAAGGAAAAAGTCAAATTAATCAGTAAACAAAGCAGCTCTAAAGATATTTTAAGAGAAATATGGGCAAAGGCACCCATTTATGGAAAATTTAAGGTAGTATTAGAAAAGAGGATTGTTAGGTAGAATTTAAACAAATAGAAATTGAGGTTATGGATTGTCTTCGAACTGAAGGATTTAAGGTGGAGAATTCAATACAGGCAATGTCACAGCATGAAGGAGTAATGGGCCCCCAGATCAAGGAGCAGCACATGGAGCAGGAGGCAACTGAGGAAAATTTATCACATGATTATGCTCTGGAGCATTCAGCAGAATACCGGTATGAAAATCCAGTTGAAACTGCACAGTAAGGGAAGGAGCAGGAAAAAGTAGCAACTCTGATCCAGGCAATATTGTGTGGTGATGGGCCAATGGATTCTCATATGGAGGAAAAGCAGATGAAGCAGGGTGCCTCTGAAGAGGATATGTTGCACAAAGATGTTCTGGAACTTCCTGTGGAATACTCACAGGAAACAGACAGCAAAGAAGCTGCTCTCAATCCAAAAGAAAAAGATTTAAGGGAAGACCTTCTTAATTTAACACAGACTGATAAATATTATTAAGACAAATAAAAGAAATATATCACAGAAAGTTAGTAAGACCCAATATGTTAGAATATTGGTAAAAGAGATGAACACAGTAATAAGGACTATCATGAGAAATTAATGTGATATATAACAGAAATAAATAGACTATATTACTGCGCAGCTAAATTAGTAACGGATAAAGCAGTTACCACAGAAATGTAGAGCAATGATGGAAAAGAAGGGAGCAAGTAAAATGCTACCATGGAGGTAATGAACAGAGGAAACAATAAGGCAATCAAGAGAAGCTGTATCATTTTTAGAAGAATACAAAAGACAGAACAGAACATCAAAAATACTTAGAAAGATAAAAATGGTAAAAGCAATACACAGTATCAAAACAGACCAGGCTCTATCATACAATATTGCAGATTGTTGTTGTTGTATCTTTCGGCTTTTCCCGGTTAGAGGTCGCCACAGCGGAACTCTGGTCCACTAATGACTGGCAGTAGATTTTTACGTACCGACTTGCCAGGCCTGACGCACAACCTTCAACGAAGGTATGCCTATTCACGCACGTCTCCACACAGAAGATGCTTTAGCTGAGAATCGAACAGGACAACGTCTTACTGTGAGGTGACAACGCTACCGCAGCACCACCACCGCAGTAATAAACAAAAAATATCAGCACAAGTAGAAAAACTTAGAAGATATGAAGGTAAATATAAAGGAAAAGTATCAAATAAACCATTCACTGATGACCCAAAAAGATTTTATAGAGAATTGGGAAACAAAGCAAAGGAAATGGAAACACCACAAAAAGGGACAAATAGACACAATTTGGAAAAATATTTATAAAGACCCTGTTGAACAAAATAAAAATGCTGAATAGATAAAATAATTAAAAGAAAAGTACAGTTGTGTACACTTACCATAAATGTAGATGTTCGAGTGTATTAATTGTTGCAGTCATCACATTTGGGTTATCTGCTTGCAGTAGCCCTCAGTCGGCCAGATTAACAAAGTCTTCGGTCCTGCGTTGGTTGCTGCCTCATCTTCCATGACGTCAGGTAGTCAGGGGTATAAAGCATGCAGCCAATGCCATTACATCAGTTTTTCTTGCCCCAGATGTCAGGTGCCCCCATAACGGGAAGCAATTATATATACAAGGTTACACCTCAAACAAAAAAGCAAATACACCAAAAAGCTTTAAGCACAGAAAGCAAGAACAGAGGTATAGCCAATAGAAGTCAGGGGTCTGGAGGGAGGGTAACTAGGACTGCAACACTGAATACACTTGAACATCTACATTTATGGTAAGTGTACACAACTGTACTATGTTCTTCGTGTTTCACTGTTGCAGTCATCACATTTGGATAGATTCCCAAAGCTAAGAATGGGAGGAGGAAATTAGATAGCCTTAGGACCAGCTATAAGGCCCTGCAAGACTGCAGTGGCAAAGCCAGCTCTGGATTTAGAAAAAAACTGGCAAATGGTAATGCTTGGTGAAGGTATGTACAGAACTCTAGGTAGCAGCTTCTCTGAGAAAAGCTGTAGGGGTAGATGCAGCCCTGGTTGAATGTGGTCTAATCCCCTGTGGGGTAGGTTTTCCATGGTGCTTATAGCAGAAATGAATGCAATGGTCTATCCATTTAGAAATGGTTTGCTTTGAAATAGCCTTCCCCTCTGCCCCTGAAGCAAATGCAACCAGCAGTTGCTCAGACTTCCTGAGAGGTTTAGTGGGCGCAGTAGATAAGCCAAAGGGCAGTGCAGAGAACTGATAGTGCTTGTAACCTGCTTTGAAGCGTAGGTATCTTCTGCAAGATTCCCTTACTGGGATGTGCAGGTAGGCTTCCTTTAAAGCCAGTGTTGCCAACCAGGCATCCTTGCCTAGCATAGGAAGCAGCTGTTAAACAGTTAGCATCTTGAATTTTGGGATCACCAAAAATGTGTTTAGGATAGAGAGGTCCAGGATAGGACGCCAGGGGTTGTCTTTTCTGGGCACCAGGAAAAGTCTTGAGTAGAAACCTTGTCCCCTTTCCTCTTCTGGAACAGGTTGAATAGTCCTGATGCTTAAGAGAGAGAGAATTTGCTTTTGAGCCTCTGCCCACTGATTTGGGGGGTAGATCTCACCAACCGTTTGGGGTTGGTAAGGAGTGAAAGTGGAATCTGTATCCTTGGGAAACTACATTTAAAACCCATTTGTCCTGGGTAATGAGTTACCAATTTTTTGCCTGCCGGGCAATCTTTCCTCCTAAAGGAACAGTCAGTTGTGCAGGGCTTGGAAGATTTAAAGTTAAGTCATTGAGACAGTTTACCATAGGGGGGAGTCTTACCACTCCCTGCTTTGGAAGTGGGAGCCCCCCACTGCTTAGTCCTGTGAGTACCTTGGGACTGAATCCTGGGAGTTCTGCAGGTTCTGGGTTTGGACTGAGAAGGCCTGGAAGAGGCAGAAAAGGACCAATTTTAGAGGGCCAATTCCTTCTAAATCTGGGAGGCTGTACTTGCAGGAAATCATTAACAGTTTGCATAGATTTAGCTTTTTCCTCAATCTTTTTAAGTACTTCTTCTGCTTTGTTACCAAACAGGCGGTCTTGGTTTAAGGGAGCATCCAGCAATTTAGCTTTAACATGATCTGGCAAAGATTGCTCCTTAAGCCAATCATGCCTTCTAAGTACAGACCCAGTGACAGCAGCCCTGCAAGATGCCTCTAGTGAATCAAAACCACAGTGCAAAGTATGTTTTCCAACTTGTTCAGCAGAATGCATTAAATCCTGTAAATCTTTACTTTCAGCACAATCAGGAATCAACATCATTTTCTGTTTCAGCAATCCAATAATATGCTGCTGATACTTTAATATATGAAACTGGCAGTTTAAGGCCCTAATGGCCAAGGTTGCAGAAGTGTATATCTTCTTACCTCATCTATCCAGCACCCTGGAATCTCTATCAGAGGGGGTAGGATTTTTGGCAGTAGTAGTCTTAATGCCCTTGGGTCCCTGTTAAATGGTCTCAGGATGCGCAGTAAGATTTTTATAGAGGAACTTGTGAGAGTCAGGAACCCTGTAATATCTATCTGGTTTTCTGGGAGCAGGAGGTAAAGAGTCAGGGGCCAAGCTAGATTCCGAAAAGGCATAATCAACAATGTCCAGTACAGGGAGGGATAGCTAAAGGCCTGTGTTGGGGTAGGAGTAAGAAATCCCTAAGCCTCTTTTTAGAGTCAGAGTAATCCTGGCTTTCCCAGCGAAAATGCTCCCTAAGAGTATGCAAGGTTTCACCAAAAGAGAAATCCTTTGGGGGGGAAGCAGAGGCAATATAGTCCTCTGCATCAGAATCCTCATAGGTAGGTAAGAGTAAATCCTGGTCATCAGAGGAAACAGAAATTTTAGAGTCCTGATCAGAAGAATCATAAGCAAACTCAGTCCTAGGTCTCTTAAGAGGGTGAAGGGTGGCTTCCTGATTAAAGTAATAAGGTCTTCAGCCATTCTTATGTAGAATATGAATGGTCAAAACATGTGTTCAAAGGAGATTGAGTATGTGAGAACCTGTATGTATGGATTTGAACTATGAACTATTAAGTAAACTGTGAATAGTGGAAAAGTACTGAAAAACAAGAAGCCTGTCAGATGGCAGGAAATGTGCCTTATATGGAAGTGTATCAGATTTTCTTTCTCTGCCTAGAGATGTAGTAATGTGAACTGCTTCAAGCCTACGGGTAAACCACTGATTAGTTAATTGTCTTTTGTACTACTTTAATTGATCTAGTTTATATTTTTGTACTGTCAGCAATATCACCAGCATATAAGCTTATGCATTCCTTTGTTCGGGGAGTCTCCCTGGTACTTTCCATGAGGCTAGCACACGTGTGTAATAAATACCACTGAAAGAGAGGAAGAAGTGTCTTGTCTTCATTTAAGGTAAAAATGCAAACACAACACTTATCATTTGTTTTTTAGGCATAGAGGCATCGGTTTTCTAGGCATGGATCGAGTTTTAGGCCTTGAAGAAGAAGATGGCATCGGTTTAATATGCAAGTCAGTAGGCCTGAATACACCCTCAGAAGCCGGTGCATGCACAGCGGCTCCGGACCCATTCAAGGTAGAGACATCTGCAGGTTCCACAGTTGAAACATCTCGCGGCATACCGGACACCGAATGGGTCTCAGTAGAGGCCTGCGAATCTGAAGTAGCGGGTATCAGGGGCTGTGAAAGTGCCTCACTGAGTACCGGTGAACTGGCGACTAGCTTAGGAGAAGCGTCGTCGGCAGCTTTGGACCTATGCGGTCTGTCTCTGTCTTTATCTTTGCGTTTTTTTGGAATGTTGGTAGTCTGGTGGCTTACCGAAGCCATATCTGGATAATTGAACCGAGTACCAAAATATTTAGAAGCGTAAATAAACCGACGTTTGTTGTTTAAATAAGGCACAAAACTGACAGCAAGGTACGTCGTGGTCAGGGCCTAAACAAGGAATGCAGTACGAATTAAAATCTTTATGAGGTATTTGCTTTCCACAAGTAATGCAATTATTAACTTTTATTGACATGGGTTTAGAGCAAGAAAAAGTTTCTCCAATGGGGTACTTGCTTAGTTGAAGACTTCGGTTCTGAAACTCGAAAACGAAAATTTGAGGAGTTGGCCGACTGGCACTTGCAAACTGCTTCTGCTTCGGGCACCGCATGGCAAGAAAGACTGATGTAATGCCGTCGGCTGCATGCTTTATACCCCTGACTACCTGACGTCATGGAATATGAGAGATCAACCGACGCAGGACCCGAGACATTGTTAATCAGGCCGACTGAGGGCTATTGCAAGCAGATAACCCAAATCTGATGACTGCCACAGTGAAACACGAAGAACATCAGTAAGGAATGTTAATGTAGAGGAGGGTGGCCTAATGGTTAAGGTGTTTGCCTTACAAACACAAGGTGCAGGGTTTGAGTCTCATAAGGGATAATTGGCTATGCTTAAAATGGCTCTCAAGGGCACTTAGCTTAGTACTGATCTATGAAACTATCTATGAATCTATATGAAATGGGATGAAGTAACAACCAGTGAAACTGAAACAAAATGAAGCAAAGCTCCCAAATGGAACACCTCAGGCCCAGATGCAGTACCTGACTTCTGCCTAAAGATATTAAAATCTTTACACAAAGATTTATCCCTGATTAAGAATTACTTGTATGTAAATCCTGAACAGACATCAGCTTGGATAACAACAGGAAAAACAATACTCCTCCTTAAAAGTGAACCTATAAGCATCTTACCTTCACCTAGGATGATGCCTCACTACAAACAGAAAATGATTGACTTCAATAATTGGCTTAGTTTCTGGTGTCATTCTAAGGGGATCCAGTATCAATCAGCCTGGGATGACATGATCGGCAGACCTCGATGCTTTGCCACAGATGGTCTTCATCTGTCACCCCTAAAATTTTGGCTACTGGCAACGGCTCTTGCCACCCCCATAATTCCTTTTTTAGGTAGTGTCACAAGGACAAAATTCCCAGCGTAAAAATTCCATCTAACAACAACCTCAAGGTTATGCTGCAAAACATTAGGAGTCTTAACAAGAAATAAAACTGCACTCACTGGAGGCAGTCTTCACCTTGGAAGATGCAGACATTTGTGCAGTCACGGAGACCTGGTTCAAGGCTGTGGAGAGCACCCCAGCCATACCGGGTTACACCGCCTTCCACACATTCAGACTACAAACTGAAGGCATGAAAACTAAAGGAGGAAGTGTATCAATATTCATTAAAGATAAATACGCCTCCAGATTGATTAAACAGTATAAATCCCTGGAGATACTTTAGGTGCAATTAACTGATGGTAGGACACCAGTTCAAGTCATTGCCAGCTACAGGATCCCCTCCATGAATCAGGACACCCACTCTGCCTATTTGGATCTACTTGAGTCTATCAAGATGCATCTGAAAACCATGGATTTGGGTGACTTTAACTACCCATCCACTGACTGGCTAAATTACTTGTGCTCAAACTCACTTGCCCAAAGGTTCTTCAAGTTCATTAAAGCCAATGCCCTGGACCAGCTGGTTGACACCCCCACAAGGGACACCAATATCCTGGATCTGATGCTTACTAATAAGGGGACTGCTGTAGCACCCTCATTGTGAGGTCTTCCCTGGTAAAATCTGACCACAAATAATCAGTCTCATTTGAAGTAACTATCACACCTTACCCCCCCAGCAGCAACTAGACTAAAAAACTTCTCCAAAGCAGATTATAACCTCTTACGGAATGGTATAAATAGCTTCAATGCAACTCCCCCCAGACAGTACTGGCAACTATACCGAGTTCTACACCAATGCTTTACATAAACACCTGTATAACTGCAATGACTCAGCCATACCTGACAGGACCAAAACAAGCACTTCAAGGAAGAGCAAACCTGCCTGGTGGATAACTGCCATTAACAGGCTTTACAATAAGATGAAGAAATTGCTGTCTAAGAGTAAGAGGGAGCAGGGCCTAAACTGGAAACACTCCCTCCTCAGTTTAAACAAGCAAATAAGACTTCTTGCGAAGTACTCCAAAGCAGACTATGAATCCAGATTAGCTTTGTCAACTAAGGGCAACCATAAGGCATTCTTTAATTACGTCTGTAACCTAAAAGGAAAGGCCCAGATTTGCACCAAACTGGTAGTTGATGATACCACATATACTGAGCCTGTGGACAGAGCTAATCAGTTAGCTGACAGGTTCTGTGGAAACTTCACTCCCCTGTTCCTGCCAGATGAATCCCATGACATCCCTACCACCTGCCCTACCATGTACCTCTAAAGAGCAGGTCGTAAACACCCTCTCTAAGGTCAAAACACAGCATCTATGGGATCTGATAATATCCCAGGCTATGTCCTACATGGGCTCCAACAAGAATTAGTAACACCTTGGGCACTTTTCAATCACAGTCTAAGCACTGGCTTTGTCCCAGCTGAATGGAAAACGGCCATCGTTATCCCCTTGCACAAAGGAGGTGCTTCCACTGACCCTGGGAACTATAGGCTTATTAGCCTGACTGGCCTTATCTGCAAGGCCATGGTGTGAATCATCACACAGCTTATCAACAAAGATATAAGTAATCTCTAAACACTTGACCCTACTCAGCCTGGATTTGTCAAAGGGAGATCATGCCTGTTAAACCTAGTGGACTTCTTCAAGACAGTCATCAAGGCCCTGGACGAGGGGAAATCTGTGCATACAGCCTATCTAGACTTACCCAAGGCTTCTGACACTATCCCCCAATCAAGCATCACTGACAAACTGACCAGCTAGGTATCAACCCTTATATTGCTAGGTGGGTCGCTAACTAGCTCGCTGATAGAACCCATACAGTCAAAATAGGGGAATCCACCTCCAACAGCAGGCCCGTAACCAGTGGTGTTCCACAGGGATCAGTCCTGGGACCTCAACTGTGTGGAATCTATATCTCTGAAGTACAAGCAACAACTAAAGGACTGTGGCTGACAAAGTTTGCTGAAGACTGCAACCTGGGAGCGGTCACAGAATTTCCAAATGATGTCAACATCCTGTAAGAGGGTCTTATGCAAACAAATGATTAGTGTCAAAGTCATGGCCTTAAACTCAATACAAAAAAATGTATTATCATCCCTTTCGGTAAGAGAGATGTTCCTGCTAACTACCACATCAACAACAACACTCTAAGTATGCACTCAGTAGTGAGAGACCTGGGCACACAGGTTGACAGCAGCCTTACCTTTGAACACCATGTCTCCACAGTAGTAAGAAGGGCATTCTCTATTGCTCATCTCATATGTAAGGGCATTGCCTCCAGAAAAAGAGAAGTTAAAACCTCCCTGTACTCTTCCCTCATCAGGCCAATGACCGAGTACAACGCCCCTTTTGGTACGTACCTTTTCAAGCACCTGAAACAATGGCAGAGACCACAAAGGTTCCTCACAAGGAAAATTCAAGATCTTCAGCATCTGTCTCATGTGGATCGGCTGAAATCACTGTCACTTTATTCTGCTTCATACTATTCAGAGGTGATCTCTGTCTTGTGTATAAGCCTGCTTTACTGGAAATGCTGCAAATCCACAAGTCAAATAGCACACGGGTTACTTGCTCTAAAGACTTTAACCTGGTATGTGACACTAACAGAACCTGCTGGAGGGACAGATTTGTCTTCCAGAAGTTACCACACCTTTGGAACAGACAGCCACTTTATGTCAAACAGACAACTCATTGGCCCTCTTCAAATGCAATCTGGACGATTGGATGGGTAACCATAAATTCACACCAGGGTTTCACCTGTGTCTCTCTTGGAGAGGGGCAATAGGTGCTGATCATGGAAACAATGGTAGAACTTGGCTAGGCTTGTAAGGGCCTTAGGGTCATTAACCTAGTAACTTCCTATGATCCTATAATAAGCCATCCTAAGAACTACACACCAATAACATATTATTCAACAATAAACAAATTATATACAGCAAATGATGCAGACAGAATTGATAGTCATTTAGAAAAAAAATCAATCATGACAATAGAATAAAAGGATAAAATAAAATCATACGGAACAAAGGATCATTTGCAAAGCCATAACAAAAAATTGTAAAAAAGGGAAGAATTTAAGTATGGCATGGATAGATTACAAAAAACACATCACAGCATCCTACATTCATGGATAAAGGAATGCTTACACATGTACAAGATACACCCTACATTGATCATTTACATTACAGTGACCATGAAACAGTGGCAAACCACTCTCCAGCTGAACCATGACTAAGGACAATTATTACCTCAGGGATAAAAAAGGGAAATATTCTAGAGTGATTCTTGTCACTGCTGCTGCTTTGTCTTGAGCTTAACCCATTAAGCTGTTTACTTAACAGATTAACCTATGGTTAAAATGGATACAATCTGGCTCCCAGAAAACAACCTTGGTTTAAAGATTTTTCATCTACTTTGTGGATAACTTAAATCTGCATAGTTCATAGATGAAAAGTTGAAAGTGCAACTACAAAATGGTTAAGATTTTCTCACATGACACAATTACATTTAGACTTGATAAATGCACAAAAGCACCCTTTAAAATGTGAAAGCTGCAGCACCAAGAAAATATCAGCCTGGGACAGGAATGTGATTATAAAGGAACCTGACCAGGAGGGTATGTATAAGTATTTGGGAATAGAAGAAGGATCACGATAAAACATGTATATAACAATGTATACCAAGATTATATATTCCTCACAATGAAGGAGAATGGGTCTCCTTGAAATTGCTTACATGTATAGACCTGCAATCATGGGGAGTGTATATATATATATATATATATATATATATATATATATATATATATCTTCTGACATCATCAGATCCAAATATCATGAAAGTTTTAAAACATGAGAAGTGTAAGATGAGATGTTTGATTAGTTTAGCAGACGCAGTTCACTGTCAAGGGAGAATGGAAATAAAATCAGAACTAGACAAAAATCGGGCAGGAAATTAATGTGCCAAAAAACAAAAGAAAGAATATAAGGAGAAGAATCAGATAAGAAGGAAAGAAATGTGGAAAATTCATAAACAGAGTGACAAGTACAGAGATCTCCTGGAACAAAATCATGCTGACCAAAATTTGATGAAGAAATGGTTAAGGAGAGCTGAAATGAAACCAAAAGATGAAAGGTTAATAATGGCAGTTGACGAAAGTGGACTATGTACACATTGGTTTACTAAATTCATTGAAAAGGTGAGACAGACAAATGAAGGATCTGTAAAAAAGAACTGAAAACAGTCGTACATATTTTTTTCTGGATCTGATATATTCATGGTAGAGGGCCTACATACTGAAAGACACAATAATGTGGCAAGATTGCATTAATGATTGTGCAAACACTACAATATAAAAGTAGCAGAGAAGCAATGGAAGCATGAACCGCAAAGCATTACAGAGAATGATGAAGTATATATCACATGGGATCACCCATTAATAACAGTTCAAAAACTATGCTGGTAAACCAGATAGAGCTGTCCATGAAAAAGACAAAAGTAGCACTGATCATTGAAATTGCTATACCTAGTGATACACAAAACCATAAAATATCAGGATTTTCAGCCAGAATCAAGAGCAATGTGGAAGAAAAATACTCAGACAGTTTCAATAGCAGTAGGAGCAACTGGTCTACAAAAGAGAATTTACAGTCATACTTAGATATGCTACCAATACATGTAACCCTGTATTAATTACAGAAAGAAGCAATACTAGACACATTGTGGGTGCTAAGATGAGCACTCTTAGCTAATATGAAAGACTGAAACAATACTAATTTCATGAACTCTAATTGTTCCCTGACTTAGGAACGGGGTCCATTCCCATTCTGGCATTAGAAACTCAAAAGACTTGGAGAAATTAAAGTGAGAAACCTAGGTGTGGTAATCCATAGCTGCAGTATTATGAGGTGATGTAGAGTAGCTTCTGGCAGTGGTGAATACTTGGAAACACACTGGAGCAAAAGGCTCTAAAAGTAAAGGGCAAGAATCTTGGGGCCCTTACAACAGTTCAGATGACCAGGAGGCAGTAATCCCAGGTGAACAAGTGGAGTGCGAAAAGCATCCTCCCCCACTTGCTGGGAGATAGAGTCTCTAACTACTTCACAGTTCCCTCAAAGAATCTACAGAGGACTAGGAAAACAGAAGGTGAACCCAAGAAAGTACCATAACCACAATGCCAACCTCAGTGCAGTGCTCCACTGGAAGAAGCCTGAAGAGATGCATTCCTCAACAACTGTGCCATCAGATAGCACAACACAATTACTAAGGAGAAACTGGTCAAAGACTCTCAAAAGCTTTTCTAGCTCTGAAGATGGAATGAGTGGGACACACACACATCCCTATATGCATGCCACCTGCAGGATCCCATCCTCCGCCTGGAAGAGCACACATTTTGTAATTCCCTGGACAGAAAGCACTCTACCCTCCAACATAAAGGAGATCCATTTTCTACACTACAAGGCATCCAGCAGGGACTGAAGCTCCTGCTAAGTAACCCCTTCCTATCAGACAGAGCTCCAAGTAGGAGGCTGTCCAGGTCATCAAGAAGAGGGATGATTTCAGCCAAAATAACTAACATACATGCACATCTATGTTCTCCATCAAAGACACCAGAAAGTGAGTTAAGGTAAAGTTGAAATATTATGGCAGGAGCCAGGTTGAAGACAAGGTCATAAAGTAGCCAGCACTTTCTTCATCAGGATGGTATGGTACTTGTAAAAGTGGTTTAGGGCCATAATCTCAAATACGGCAAAGGAGTAAAGATTCTTGGCATTCTGTCCTTCAGCAGTGATGGAAGAAGGCACAGGTTCAGGGAATGGTGAAGATTTGCTAACAGCAAGCATAAGTCAGCCTTTAGGAGTTTTGACAATATGTCATTTCTATCTGCTAGAAGCAAATACAGAACACTCCAGGTGGAAGAAGCAGCAGAGCAAAGGCACTTTGAGGCTTCAGTGACAATATCAACAAAAGCTTGTTTGAAGAGACATACAACCAGGTAATGCAGTGATGATGCACCTCAAAAGTAGCTCTGGCTGAAGGACAAACAAGACCTCATGCACCATATGACATCCACTAAGGGGGTATCATCCATTAGCAGCTGGAGGAACTCAACCTGTGAAACTTCATCTATCTCAGGAAAAAAGGTCTCTCCACTAGGCTTCAAAAGTATTCCATGCAGTGCACGTCATCACTGGGCTGACAGGAACAGAGGAGGGATCTGATAAATATGACATAATATACCATTAGGAGGTATATGGGCAATACAGGGGTCCTAGCCACAGGTGACAGCCTATACAGAAAAACTCCTTCTGCTTTTGTACATTTTTAATGCATTCAGCATCTGGAGATCAGTAAAAGGACTTCTGTCACTCTGTCAGGATCCTTGGACATTATGTAGTTAAAATAAATAGCAAAAAATCTTGGGTGCTTGCCTGATGAATGTATCAGCAGGGTTTGAAGGGATTCAGTAAAAATGGCTTCTCTACAATATGAAACCACAGCAGACAGAACCAAAGTTGCTAAGGCCAGTAAAAGTCTGTATGAATGACTGACATACTGTCCTATCCTGCTTTCTGAATGAATCTCAGGATAAAGGGAAATGGGCAATAAAGTGTAAAGAAGTCCCTGACGTTAGTTCTGCATGAGTGCATTCCTTAGATATTCCCCCAATGGAGAATGCAGAGTAAAGGTGACTGCATCTAGCACTGGACAAGAAGGCTAACCACAGTGCTGAAAAATGCTGCACACTGCCAAACGACTGAGACCACTAACTAGGCTTCAACTAGCAACAGCTGAGACTATCTACTGAGAAGCTGGCTTCTCCCAGGATATGGTGTGCAGACATAGCTCATTCCTATACCTTCATCACCTCTCAGCACAAGAGACAGGAGTGGATTCCCCCTAGCTTCTTGATGGACAAGATCACAAATGAGTCATCAGTCTGTATGGCTACCACACTCTGAGAATCCTGAAAGGCCTACACATTCAGCAGAAGCACCACTAACTACAAAATGTTTTTTTTTCAAAATATTATCTATTTCTTTTTAACATCAATTGCAAAATACTAACATGCAAGATGGCCTCTATCATGACGACACACTCTCGATTGTCTGCCTTTGACAGTGCCAGTAAAACCAAGCCAGAGGCATTTGTGATGACAGCTACTACTAGGTAAAATCTTGGATGGAACTGCCCAGAGTTAAATTTGGTGCATGTACCCACCAGAACAGATGGCAATACTCATTTTTTAACCAGGTAGCACCTCTGAACACAGTCCCTTTTTAAGTGTTACCCAGGGAAAATATCTGGTTAAGCGACTTGCTTAATGATCACACAGCAGGCAAATGAGATCTGAGGGACTCAAACCCTGTATCTACACGTCCTGGAAATCCTTATCAGTCAATCTAAAAGCTGCGTCAGCTAAAAATACTGAGCCATCAGGGCCCACTGATGCGCTCTTATGTTGAACAAAGCAAACAGAACCATGGAAGTGAATGCTGCTGTGTGCTCCAATAATCAGAGATAGTACAAAGCTGAAAATAACTGTGCTTGAATGACAAGAAACACTATTTTCTGAAGAGACAGACTAAGGTTGCCTGAAGGAATGTCTTACAGGATAAGGTGTCCATCATGCTGGTCATAAATATACATAAATCTGAGGCTTTGCATGGGCTATATCTGGGTCTTTGTTGAATTGACAGTCACTCCAAAGGACTGGAAATGACCTAGAAGAGAATCCCTGCAACAGACAACTGAGCCTCATTAGGGATACTAGAAACTAATCACCTAGGTAAGAAAAGACATTTACTGCTTCCAGCCTGTCATTCACTGTGACTGCAGACATACCTTTGGTGAACACACTCATGACTGACATGAGACTTAAAAGAAACTTCTTGAACTGGCATGGAGTTGGCTCTTACCAGAATTAAAGAAATCTCTCAAATGCCTTTGCAGATGTTACGAGGAGATAGGTGTCCTATACATCCAAACAACTCATCCAGCCTACTTTTGGCAGATAAGAAGGACCAACTGCACTATGTCTGTTTGAAGAGACTCTTTTGGGAGGTAGCAGTTCAGGCTGCAGAGGTGGAGAGTGGGCCTTAGGTCCTTGGTTTTCTTGGGTACTAAAATGAACCTAAAAAGCTACATCCTTTCTGATCATGAGGGAGCTCTTGGAAGGTCCTTTTTGTAACACGGACACATTTTTGTTTCACTCATCTGATAGCTGGGATGTCTAGAAGGGGAAGGGAATAGGGCTGTGGTAAAGCCATAAGAGTAATTGTATAAACTTTGGATATTACTATCGAAGCACATCTGTGTCACATTATGACCATCTATACAGAGAGGTGGAACAAGTGACCCCTTGACTGTCTTCAGAGTGGGACAGTCAAGCTAATCCTTAGGGGTTAGTCTACTGTCCTCTTGTGGGTGGCTCATGGAACCTCTGCTGTTGCTGACTGCTGCAACCATCAGGCAGGTGGCCATTCTGGGTATTGACATGTTGCCACTGGATTCTCTCAGATCTTCTACTGTTGTACTGTTGCTGTCCACACTTGAATCACTGGTGATGTGGACCCCACTCAATCCTAGAAAAGTGACACAGTGGAGACTGTAAT